>NC_141026.1:35142500-35297500 GCF_052040795.2 Danio rerio | reverse complement strand
ATAAAAAATAATATCATTAAAACAATAGAAGAGAAATACAGCTGATCTTACAAATTATTTATATTATTTATTAGAACATATTAAATTATTATCCTTTATATATTTTTATTTTTTAAATTATAATTTATATTTATATTACTGTTAATTTATTCATTCATTCAGGTACACTGTAAAAAAAAACAAAAAAAAACAAAAAAAACCTGATTGCCTTAATTTTTTTAAGCTGAATCAAATTAACCTTACGGGTCCATTGAACTTACATTATGTTAAACTGATTAAAAACTTCTTGCATAACTTATAAAACTAAGTTATAACATGATTAACTTACTTTACAGTTTTTCTCAGTGGCTTTGGTGACTTTCTCACAACACTATTTACATTTGTACAACAGTTAATGCATTTCTCAAAACAATTAGTCATTTTTACACATCATAGTAATTTCCCTTTCCTTCAAACAAATCGCAAATGTTTTCTGTCATACATCAATTGCTTTCATACAACTCTCTGCTATTTATAACATTATCACCTTCTTAAGTCACTGTGTCAGTCAAAATTAATTAAACTTGTAAATGCTGAATAGTCACGCAATATAAAACTAATAGTTCTCATTTCATTAATATGCATTTTGAGCAAGTGACATGCTTTTGCAGGTTATCAGCTAGGTTTTGCAGTTTCTAATTGTTTTGAGAAATACATTAACTGTTGTGCAAATGTAAATAGTGTTGTGAGAAATGCACCAAAGCCACTGAGAACAATATGTGTTAAACCTTCAAGGCTTTCTTTTCCTAGCAGTTGCGAACATAAAATAACCTTTCAAAAGTAAAACTTAAACATTGTTCAGCTGTCACATTATAAAGACGGGGAAAGCAGAGCAAAGTACCAATAAGACGAGTGTCATTTGGCCACCGCCACTCTCTATGAGTGTCCTGCTGACGAAGAGTCCACTTCAAATCCATTTGGATCCTGAGTGAACTTCAAAGCCTTAGGGGCCTTAGTGAAGGAATCAAAGGCTGTTTGAGGGCCCAGAAACAGGGCTGGAATGAACTCGAGCCACCGGCTATTAGATTAGAAGAGACTCCCACTCAAACAGCTGCAGCCGGACAACTTCACACATGAAATAGAGCAGTCGTGAAGTTCAGTAATGTAGAATAATGTGTGATCACAGACGACCTCTTGTTCTATTTAGGGTTATACAGTCAAAGTCTTGCCTTTTGCAAGACCAGCAACACCTTCGATTATTGCTTTCATTCACTCAAAGATTTTACACACTCTTGAACACACACACAGAGCACTTGTCTTTTCCAACACTCTTCAGTTATCTCAGCTTCTTCACATCCCAAATGCCTGTTACCGTGGTAACCACACACAGTGCCATAATATATGCCACCTTTCAATGAGGCATCATAGAGGGATATCCACATTGCAGATATATGGCTGTTTTTTTCTCATACTGCATCTATAAAGCCCATAATAACAGGTACTGAAGGAAAAAAAATGAAGGAAAAAATGAGGGACCAATCGTCAAATTTCAGAAAGTTAAGAGGAGTATAGGAGCAGCATTAATAGCTGAATTGGAGTAGCAAGTATATGTGTGAACATTTCGATCACATTTTCTGGCAGATCCCACAGTTAACTAGCATTAATTAATGTTTATGTATAAAGAAGGTTACATTACAGACAACCAACAATTAATAATGTAGACCACCAATGGCTCACCTTGAAGTTTAATTGGATAAAATCATACTACACACGCACTCACCCATTGGTATTGGTGATTTAAAGGGATTCTCCATAGGTATAATGCCTTTGATACTGTAAAAAATGCTTATATTATGACCCCACACCCACACCAACCTATAATCCCAACACTCATTTTTAATATGTTCTTATTAACCATCTCATTTACTTTATACTATGGTTATACCCATGTCATTATTCAAATTTCTGTTCTTGTAAATCAAAACCAACCCAGGCTCATTCTGAATATGTACTCCTATATACATTTCTGGAGAGGGCAAAAAATACATCTCAGGAGGTACGTTTTTTTTTTTTTTTTTTTGCAGTTTTTATTTTCACAAATCCACCAGAGGGCGCTGTCGACTGACTGAAGGACTGACTTACTGACCGAACGACCCTCCTCTTCCCTAAATCCAACTGATAGAATTTTTTGAAGCACAAATTGACCCGAGCACTCTCTGTAACCCTAACCTACAGTGTTTTCAAAAGAAACCTAGAGAAAGAAAAATGCCCTCATGGCAGCCAGATTTTTACCATGTTTTCAGATTTTACCACATTCTCACCGTTTTATTTACTTGTTTATTTCATTTTTTGGCTTTTGTTTTTGTCTTACCTGTTTTCTGGAGCTGTTCCTCATTGGACTCAAACCCCATCATCATGGTAAGCTCCTCCCCACATCACAAGTCATCCGACGTATGCGGTAACAGAGACTGGTAACAGAGGAAAAGCAGTCCATATGGAGGTAAGCAGTTAGCTGTAAAGCATGAAAAGGAACGGCGTCATACCGCACTGTAACATTCATTTGAAAGACGAAATGCAGCCATACTGTATATACATCTGGCTACATAATTCGCAATCTCCTTTCAGAATGAGCCTATGTTGACCAAAAGCAGTCTACACACACACACACACACACACACACACACACACACACACACACACACACACACACACACACACACACACACACACACACACACACACACACACACACACACACACACACACACACATTTGGAGCCAAAAGATTATTTAAAGCGATTAGAATCCAAACACTATGGTACATCATTTAACAAAATGACAAGAGTAAAAGGCTTACAAACATTCTTAGATGTGTTTACATTTTCAACATTTAAAACACAAGAATAGACAAAAGATCTCTGTCTTCATATTTCACTAGATTTAACAGAACTTTGCTTTCTGTTTTTGCAGTCCCCCCAACTGCAGCCCTCTGATCACACTCATGTACATGGCCTAAACATCAAAATGCTATAGCAATTAAATTTACAATGATAACCAAGTTGATGAAGACTTCAACTGACTTCTAGCTGGTATTTTAGCAGTTTAGAAATGTCTAAATACAAGTCAAAACTACAGCCAACTTCAATGACAAACAGAGTTTGAAGTCTCATTTATAATTACAATGTCAGTGCTGTTTTCTGAAATAGTCACTGTCAGATGTATTATGATGGAACCAGTTTAATCCAACTGTAAGGTGCTAATAGATCATGGGTCTTTGTGTGTTTGCTTCAAGTCCATAGCAATCAGACCAACCAAGCTGCCATGTCTGGCCATATACAGTCCATTATAAGAGCTCCACCCATTCAAGATGTGAGCAAAAGCTTAATTCTCCTGTTGGTTTTGGTGTAGCAGAGGGAACAATTTTAGGGGTACCATAATGGCTGATTGTACATACAGTAGGCAGGGGACAGACATTGTATTTGTGGTTTAATCATAAAAGTGAGAATATCATCTGAGACTGAAGAATTTGTTAAACTGTCTGGAAAACTGAATTGTTAGCTGATTGGAAAAGTGCTTTCCTTGCAATTTCAAGCCCATAAAATGCTGGCCATTTTGAATTCATCTTTATAGGAGAAAGAAGATCTTGCATTATTATTTGATAGTTGGCAAGATGTGCCTTCCACTCCATCTATTTAATAAAACATAATTTAACACCATTTAATCAAACAAAATGCATAGCTCACCAGCAAATTAATGATCACTAAGAATTAATCTTTTATATTTTACTGTATATAAAGTTTAGAACATATCTAATGTTGATATTTAAGATATCACATGCAACAGCATTATCTGTGCTCTGAGATTTTTTATTTTTTTGTTATGTGCCATGACTTTTTTCTTACATACAAAAAGCGCTTGTGTTTTAAAGCAACTGCAGGAGATTGACTCATCACTAGCTCACTGTGTAGGAGGACCAGACAGAAGGGGACACATTTTCTCATGAAAAAAAATGGAGACATGATATAGAAGAAGCAACAGAGAATGGTGTCAAATATGAGCACAAAGAGCTTCACCAGGTTGTTTGGATGTGTTTGTTTTATTATTGTCATTCTCTCTTTTTTGTATTTTATTACGTTTTTTGGTCTTCTTGGCAGTCACGAATTGTTAATTTATTCCTAATGTGAATCTGATTTTTGATATGTGTAAATTATGACAATGTAAATTGTTCAATACAATTCCAAAATCTGTACAATTAAAATTGTATAAGTTGAACAGCAGTGTAAGATTTTTACTAGGCCCAAAAGGTGCTAAAGTTTCTGCCTGCAATCTTTTTAAATTTAACCGCTAAAGAAAATTGAAGATGTTGAGTTGAAGATGTTTACTATTTAGATTTTAACATTGCATAGGTACATGTTTATAAAGATAGATAGATAGATAGATAGATAGATAGATAGATAGATAGATAGATAGATAGATAGATAGATAGATAGATAGATAGATAGATAGATAGATAGATAGATAGATAGATAGATAGATAGATAGATAGATAGATAGATAGATAGATAGAACTGGGTTTGGGTGTGACATAACATGATTGATGAACATTTGGTCGGCTGCTGTCCAGGGTCCTGAGGCGTTTCTGCAGTGCAACACAGCTGGATTCGGATATGGGTCAAGCATGAGCTGAATAGTGAAATCCTTTAATTCACTGATCAGTGTGCACAGAACAAAGGATAATGCATATACAGTTACAGTTCTTAGCACGTCTACTGTGTACTAATTGTTTGCTACACTGTATCCAGTGTAAGAACTATCTAATAAAAACATTTGGAGGGTGGCATTTTTGCAACAGTTTATTGAGGTTTGTCTTGTGCATTTTCCTTCGACTTAGTCCCTTTATTCATCATGGGCCGCCACAGCGGAATCAACCACCAACTTATCCAGAATATGTTTTACACAGTGGATGTCCTTCCAGCTGCAACCCAGTACTGGGAAACATCCATACACACCCATTCACACATATACACTACGGCCAATTTACTGTATACTGCATGTATTTGGACTGTGGGGGAAACCCACTCAAACACATGCAAACTCCACACAAAAATGCCAACTGACCCAGCTGGGACTTGAACCTGGTGACCTTCTTGCTGTGAGGCAACAGTGCTAACCACAGTTATTATTATTATTAAAATAATTACTTAATTTAATTTTGCTTTATTTTTACCATATTTGTCAAACCATTACTCTATAGAGCTCAGAAACATTTTTATCACGGCGAGTTGTGTTCGGCCATGTTTGTGGACAAACGCAGGAGTACTGAATGTAAACAGAACAGTTACCGTTTTATATTAATATCTTTTGAAAAACATCTCACAAACATTCAAAATAATATGGTCTGATGTGTATATACCTTTATAAACGCTCTTTGTGTGTCTGAGAGGCTGATAATATGCATTGCATAATATTCTAAAGTGTAACTGGTGAAGATGCAGAGGGGGCGGATCCAGAACAGATCAAATAAATAAACAAATTCATCTGTAACTAACAGTGCATCAATGAGCTGCCGCAGAAAAACATCTCCACATACGATTTTCTTTATTACTTGTAATACGAAGACTTACAGTTTATGGCTGATGAGTCAATCAATAGCAATCATTAGAGATCAATGGGAATCAGTCTACCTTGATCTAAACACTCAGAATGCACTGTTATTTACAACACTTTCCTGAGCTCTATACAACTACTAAAGAAAACTACTTTCAGCAGCAAACACTCGTTGCTATGGTTATCCACTGAGTTGACAGACCACCTGCTGACCAAAGCAGCTTCTATAGGTGCCTACTACTTAGTAGGTACTGCATTTAAATTTAAACGTACTACTCGTCAGTTAGCAAAGTATGTTCTATACAGTATGAACTCAGACGTACTACATCCTCCATTTTGTCATAATAACGTCGATTCACTCCCATTCATGAATTCTCTAGAGGTGCATCATGGGATTGCTTAGGGTACATCTGATGCACACTTCAGAATCTCGCTGGAGGTAGTAGGTCATCCGGTTACTTCTCACATACTGTTTTTCGAATTCTATATACATCCCAAATCTTACACTTATGCACTGTTCTACGCCATTTTGTAGTAAAATAGTGCAAGTAGTGCGTTTACACTGAAAACTCTAAAAAGAATAAGTGCACTTTAAATTCCCAGATGATGCACTTATTCAACCGGTAAAATCAACCCAGGCTCATTCTGAAAACTTACCCTTTATAAACATTTCTGGAGACCATCATAATGCGTCCCAGGAGGTATGTTTTTGCAGTTTATGTTTCCACAAAAATTCACATCGAATCCACAAGAGGCCGCTGTGTACACTTTTTGAGATCTCAAATTTCTCTAGAGAGTGCCATTCGTGCCTGCTGTTCTCTCATAAATTCACCAGAGGCCGCTGTCGACTGACTGTTTGACTGACTAAATGACTGACCGATCAACTTACCCAAAACCCCCCATCCCTAAACTCAACCAATCTTGTTTTCAAAAGCACCGATTGACTCGCCCACCCACTAATCTTAACCCAACCAACAAATAAAAAAAATTCATTCAGAAAACAAAAAGCTTTTCTCTGATTTTTACCATGTTTTACCGCATTTTCACCCTGTTATTTATTTGTTTATTTATTTTTTGGCTTCTGTTTTTGTCTTACCTGCCGTTTTTCACCAGACTCAATCCTGTCGTTGTGGTCAACTCCTCTCGGTGTCTCAAGTCCACCGACGAACATGGTGAGCTAACTGGACAAACTGTCGTCCACACAGAGGTAAGCGGTCAGCTGGTAAATGTAATAAGGAGCAGCATCATACCACCCTTTAGCGTTCATTTAAAAAAAATAATGCAGCCAAACATACTTCAGGCTACACAATTCACGATCTCCAGAAATAGGGCTACGTTTTCAGAATGAGCCTGAAGCGTAGAATGATGGACACTTCACGCACTCAACGACCACAGCTTTGGGCGCTAAATGGATTACTTTGTTTACTTTGGATTGTGAAAGCAAAATTCCCCTACAAGAGTGATTATACCGCTTCCCAATGGTGAATGCGATTATACTAATGGCAGGTATTGGTATGGCGATTTATTTGGCTAATTTGGCAATCGTAAAATGTGATCTGGGAAACGGTTTGAATTTCCGCTTAGTAAAAAAACCTAGTGTTCCATTTGGGATGATACATATACTATGCTGGTGAGTGTGTAAGTGCATAAGTACATATTGCATAAGTGCATAGAGTGCCATTTGGGCAGCAAGCTTAGGAATTTGGACATACTACTCGACTTATATAAAGTTTTTAGCATACAGTAGGAAGAATGCGATTTTGGATGCAACACAAGATTTTTTTTCTGAAAACGTTCTTGGCACCCAGAATGTTCAACCTTGGTTAGGAAGAACGTTCCTTCCAGGTTAACTGATTCTGGAGAATTTTGGGAAATGTATTTTTTGGTTACTAATAAAGAACATACAATGAATGTTTTGGTGACATTAGCCCCTTTCACACATACAGACCTTTCCGGAAAATTACTGGCAATTTTTCAGAAAGTTCTGTATGTGTGAACAGGCTATTTTTGAAAGTACAGATAAAATTAGTTTCGGCGATTTTCTGGAAAGAGATGTTGTAACATGCTGCGCTGTGTGAATGCAGAAGGGAAATTGCCAGAAAGTGTGCATTCATGTCTAGAGCGCACTGACGTGAGACGTCTACTTTAGCCAATCAGAACACTCAGACGGATTCACATATGGTCTGTTTATGAAAATAAAAGCCTTCAAATAATTTTCCAGACACATTTAGCTGCTACTGTAGATGTTAGTCAGATAAGGTTTCTTTGTTTCTTCCTAATGCCAACCGTGTAAAAAAATTACCTTTAATCAGCTCATGATAAACTGTTGTTTGTTTACTTTCAAGCTTCAGTTCCTTGGCGCGTGAGTGCCGGTGAGCGCCTGCACACACGTGTGAATGGTATTTTGCAGAAAAAATTCCGTAATGTCTGTGCCAGTGTGAACATCGCTTTTTTGAATTTACCGGTAAAGTCATTCCAGAAATTTTCCGGATATTTGGTATCATTGTGTGAAAGGGGCTTTTGGTTCCTGAATAAGGATGGGTGCCTGGTTAAATGGAACCTTCTGTGTATAATAGGAAAAGGCGTTCAGCATGGTTGTGTGACTGGCCTACAATTTTTGTCTCTATTATTTCTGCATTTTACAATGTTTGCTTATAATAAAGTGATAATTAAACAACAAAAGCGTTCTGCAGCAATGGTTGCTATGGTTACCTCCTCACGCAAACTAATTCTGTTCTCGTCTTCTTACTTGTTGATATATATAGATATGTGTGTAGCTTGTGTAAAAATAGTACGTTTAACCCACACTCCTGAATTCCTCTGACCTCTATTATACTTAATGTAAAAGCTAGCAACGTGGAACGCACTCACTGCAACCTTAAAACACGTCGTGGGGAGAGGAAAGGAGGGGGAGAGAGAGCGAGAGAGAGAGAGGGAGAGTGTAAGAGAGAGAGTTGGGGGTGTTTGAGGGGGTTCATCTAAATGCGCAGCGCATATCAGGGATCATTGTGAGTCTGCGCGGATAACCGCTCGGCAGCGGAGTGTTTCAACACAATATCGAGAATAGCGAGTTACATTCAGACATCCCTCACCTCAGACCTTGGCGTTTCTCTGTGTATCTGCGCTTATTTTTGATCCATTGCCTTGATTAGACGTCTATAAGTGAGGTAACTGTTCCCTCATTTATCTCAGAGCCAGAGAGGCGTACACACACACACAAGTTGTCCGCAGAAGTTTTTCGGGGCGTCTTGCGGGAATGTTTGTGCAGCAGCGCGCCGCAGCACTTCTACCGCCTGTGACTGACAGCGCGAGACAATCTGCATTCTGCATCGGGTTCAAACGTCCTTTCCAGAGACCTCCAGCCGTCTGGGACAGTAAGATTCATGATTTATTACATACGACCCATTCTTACATTGGCCATATAGTGCATTCTCCATTGAAGCGCATTTAATTCCGTTTCAGCGTGTGCAGGTTGTAATGAAATGGAATGTAGCTACAGGACGGATCGATAGCTCTCGTAAGGATGAGAGCCATTTCATGTCTTCTTTTTACATTTATTTATTATGCATTTTACTGTGGAATTGAAAGGGACTGGTTCGAAGTGGTTTGATGGTCTGCGATTTACGCTTTATATTTCAAGTAGCCATCTGGGAGTTCTGCGATTTGCAGGAATTATGGATTTAAACATTTGATAATTTAGTCCAATGTACATTCCTTATTATAAAGATGTGTTAAAGTAAAAAAAAAGAAAATAAAACAATATCAGCGTCTGCGGTTATAAGGACAATTCATTGTCATAGAGCTGCTGCTATGTTGTTATTCAGACACATTACTAAGAGAGCTTGCATAAATATTATAGTATAAAGCATTATACTGATAAATGTAATTTTGCACAATTAGTCAAGGCTACTGTATTTAATATTTTTTTTCTCTCGTTATTGTTACATCAATATGCAATGACTTATAGTTATATTCATGCAATAATTTGATTACATTCATGTACATGAATTATTGATGTATAAATGTAAATCTTATTGCTATAGCCATGCCACACCCAAAACTATAATGCAATGATTTTGCCTCAGGATGGAAGCAGCAACTGATTTACAAAACTGTTACTGAAATTCTTACATCATTTCATGAAATGTTGTATTTAAAGTAAATTTATGTTGATTATTTTTACTTAACATAATTAATTTAGTTGCATTTCTATATTTAAAGAAAAATAATGCAATTATTGAAATTACAAATCATTTTAAAAGTATATACGTATACATTCAGTTTACCCCTGGCATATTCTGACTTAAAGTTTTTGTTTAAATATAAATAAAAGCTTTTTTCCCCACAATGATGCCTCTTTGTCTCTACATTGTCTTATTATCTTTTGAGAGAAGGCTGTGTTAGTTCATGTAAAAATAAATAACTTGCTGGTTAAATAACTTTATAACATTAATAAAATATGTCAGAATTTGCCACGGGTATGACTATTTTCAGGCTTGATATATATATATATATATATATATATATATATATATATATATATATATATATATATATATATATATATGTATATATATATATATATTGGTGCTGTCAATCGATAAAAAAATTAACTAATTAATCGCACCTTTTTAAGAAAAATTAATCACGATTAATCGCGATTAATCACATTTAAAATGCTGAAACTTGTATTTTTGGCTATTCAAATGGTAAATTAATGTAAACGCAAGACAAAAACTATTTAAATTCTAAATATAATTGTTTATTAGAATTAAAATTTAAAATATAATTGTTTCATAGAATTTTTGTTTAACTTGTAACACAGATTTCTTCATGTAAACAACAAGATCCTGGCTTGACAGCCATATTTATTAAAGAAATTAAAACAGAGGCATGTTAATGACATTTAAATTTCAAAACAATCAATGCCAATAAAGAAAACATTGATTTCCATGTTGGATTAAGTGCAGATATGGAAAATGAAAAATTATAAAAATAAACTATAGAATACAAACTGTTGCACTCATTGTAAAGTTTTATTGCTGTGAGTTGAGAAAATTAGTTATAAAGTAGAAACAGTTTTGCTTAATCCTCCTTTACATTCATCCAGTTGCTAAGACTAGGAGTATCCCGCAACTGCACAGAGACTCCCAAATGCCTGCAAATGAATGATAATTTCTCGCAAACCGGTCGTTAAATACATTGCACACCCCTCTCCCCCACATCCCTCCAAGCTCTTCAGGTAGCCTATGTCGCGCGCAACTCACCCCCACCGTACTTCAGGTACGTCTCGCGCGCACATGCCCCTACATGCCCCTATGATCACGTTCATCAAGTTTGCTTAAACTAAGCGTTCTAAAGTATTACTGTATTTCACAAGGATTCTGACACAGCAACGCGAAGCATTCGCTTTCGTTGCGTTTAATGAGAAAACACGCTAAACTTGGAGGGCTCATGCTGAAAGGTAGAGTAATGCCCTGTCTTTGACAGCTCGCGTCTTCACCAGAGACTTTCTGAGTACATTCACATAAGACACCAATACTCCGATTTTAATATGATTAAGATCATACTCTTATTAAAAGTCTATCGTGTAGCCTAAGTAGTGATTTTATTACCTTAAAAGAACACAGAGTCACGAAATACGGAGGATTTTCTTTCTGTTCGCCATGCGGGATCAACTTACAACAGAAGTTGAAAGTTAAAAATGAAACACCCGAAATTGCATGAAACTTTGGAGAGCCTGGTGATGCGACTGATTGTTTTATACTGAAACTTGCCTTCAAAAAGTGCTTCCTTGGTCTTATCCACATTTCTTGCATGTTAAACACAAGTCCACCACAACAGGAAGTACAAAAAAACCTGCAACTGCGTTAATTTTTTTAACGCGTTAATTATTTAAAATTAAACGCATGCGTTAACGCAGTAATTTTTTACAGCGCTAGTATATATATATATATATATATATATATATATATATATATATATATATATATATATATATATATATATATATATATATATATATATATGAAGCATCTCAGTATAAATAAAAACCTTTGATTTAATGTCAGTGCATAGCAGATTTGTCTCTCTCCTCCCTTCCTCTGTTTGTTTGTGTTGTACTGTCTAACTGTCTGATACAAGTATTCATTCTTGTTGACTTCTGGTGTCTTTTTAAACAGACCCTCAAACTATTGCATCATGATTATGTGAAAATGTTTTATAATTTTACACTCAGTTGGGTTCTGTGAGCCACTGATAGTGCAGCATTAAAAATTACACCACTTTGTATGGTGTTCAGTTACAACCACTCACCTCTAATGACATACCAACTGAAGACGAACAGGTTTAGACTGCATGTGCTTTCTGTTAGGTTGAGACTCCAATTTAAGACATCTCAAAAATAGGTAGGACATAGAAAGCTTTTCTGAGATGCGGTACATATCACATTTAAGACAGATAGAAATTTTAGCATCACATTTAGAGTGCATGAAGTATTGGATTTATTTGCTGCATATAGTCTCAATAAAGTGGTCTGTTATTTTATGAAACACTTCATGCATTGTAGTGGCAAGAAATTACTTTTAAAACAACTATTATCACAAATAATTTCAAAATAAATGAAATATTATGTGTTAAATTTAGAATTAGACAAACTGATACATTTGATTTATCGTTGCATTATTTTTAGTTGTACAGGTTTCTGGTGAAAATGTGCTGCAAACATGTTTAATCAAATACTAAAGGAAAGTTTACAAGAAACAATGTACTATACAAAGTTTCATAAATAGAGGATTATGTCAAAATGATCTGCGTTCAGATGAATTAATGATAATTACTGAAACTTCCAATTATACGTGCAAGACCAGTACTGGGTGATGTTTGTAAAGGAAAACTACAAATCTGTGTACAAACAGTTCTGTAGTCTGCCATTGTTGTTTTAGTTATCAAGTACACATGCATGCCTACATTAAAAAAAATGAACTTTGTACCAACTTAAAGAAAATGACGACAGCTTTAATTAGTATTTTTCTTTAAAGTATAATTTAACTTTGGTTCAAACTTTAAAATTGAATTTATCCTAAATCAAAAAATATTTATTGTGGTCAAGAAAAAAATGCGTTCACTAATTCCCCTAATTCTTTTTTAATTATTTGGTACAGCGTAGATTTATATTTTGGATAGTTTTTATTCTAAGAACAAATTATAATTTTGCTTTGGACCAACCTAAAAGTAGTGGAATGTGTTACAGCTAAATGTATAAAATACATTTACATACAATTAATCAAAATATTTTTTCTAACCAATGAAAAGGGGTAAACTCTTGTTTTTATAGACCACAAGTTATTTAAATTACTTTGATTTTATAGTTTAAAAACTTTTATTTTCCCAAAAATAAACATTTAAATGGAACCAAAGTAAAGTTGTACTTTGGACTAAAACATAACATGATGCTATTGCTAGTATTTTATTTTCATCTTAGGCAAACAATCTGCTGATGTTTTCTTTATGGCTATAAATGTAAAGCAAGATGGTGATCAAACTCAAATTAGAAATACACAAAAACTGAATAGCAGTAAAATTGACTTTGTAATCACATGACATGAAAATGGCTTATTTAAAGCAAAAAAACTAATGCTTTAATTTTTTTTCTATGAGAAATATATATATATATATATTTATATATATATATATATATATATATATATATATATATATATATTTTTTTTTTACTTTAAGGCAATTTAAATGAAACAGGTTAAAACACACGCCTTATTTTTTCCCTTAATCCATAATAAAAATGTACTTTAAATGAAAGACACAGAAGTTTTAGACTAAAGATACCCTGATGAAGGCAGACTTCTGCCGAAACGCGTTGGTTTTTAGAGATCTAGCCATGTGAATAAGGGCTTTTTAATTTTTTCACTTAACTCGAGTGCCTTGGACTGATTCTTGTTGCAGATTTGATGAATCCCTTACCCAAAGAGCACCGACCATACATTTGAACTTACCCCAGAGCGCTTTTTTTTTTTTTTTTTTGTTTTGTTTTTTCGTAAGTAAAACACCAATTTATACAAATGAAAGTCGAAAGTGGCAGCTTGTGAAAAACATTGTAGGTAGAGCTGTGCTTTATCCAACCATTTCAGAAAACATTCCTGCATGATTTTCTTGATAACCCATAAGAGAAGAGATAGTAAAAACAAGAATCAGAAAAAAATAAGATAATAATTTAAAACCCATACAACATAGACATGTCATTTCTTAAAACATTTAAAGGCCAATTCACACTACACAAATGCCAACAAACACCAACAAACAAGTTGGCAATTTGCATTTTGAATGTTGTGAAATAAAATTATGAAATGTTCACACTGCCACAAACAAATGCCACCCACATTAATTAATAGAGTTCATTATATTATCCTTCTTAGGGCTAAAATTACATTTACCTAAAGCCTGGTCAGATGACGTCTTGACATTTTATGATACAGTACAACACACAGCAATGGAACATTGCTTCAAAATTCACCACAAAATATGTCAAAAAGAAAGGAAATGCCAAAATAGTCAAATTAAAATAATACAGATACTACAGTATAAGGATCTATTACAACTGACCAATCAAATAAAATTGATCTTATTAAACATACTTGTTTAACCAAGTTCAGTATTAATTTGTAAAACAAACAGAAAAAAGATTACCATAATTCACAGTTTTAGGAGCAAATAACTATGAGGAAAACAGTAAACCTTTACTACCAAATTCACCACATAATATGACAAATTGAATGGGGATGCCAAAAGACCACTAAAATAGCCAAAGTGAAAGAATACAGATATTATATGGATCCTAGAGATCTGAATGCTCAGAGATCTGAATGCTAATCCAACATCTTCAGTGAACAGATTTGGTGTTCAGTTGGCCAACTACCACTGTACATAATAAAAAACAAACATTTTGCAGTGATTAGAGTTGGGTGATTTGTTTCTTAAAAGCAGCCAAAAACTCGCCATGCCTTCAAAACAACCCAGTCAAGTGTGTAGACCAGTGGTTCCCAACCTTTTTATTACCACGGACCAGTCATGCGGTCTTGAATCTTTTTCCCAGAGGACGACAAGCTGACAAAACATTGCTGTAATTCTGATACAAGTTTTATCCATCTCAAGGCAGGCGTTGCAGATTTGCAACAGATAAAAATTAACTACCTTATTACTCCAGATACATATTTTATGAGTTTTTTTACTCAGAAGTACCACTGCAGGACTTGGTTGTCCATTAGCAACAAACAATTCCCCTACTTGCACACCAGATGACACAAAAGACAAAAACTGTTTCTTGGAGTACTACATGACAAAGTGACTTGGAAACATGACCTACTCAATGATGATTTGAGATATTGGATTTGAATCCCATATTGTTTTTGTTGTTGTTCTGCCACATAAAAGCAATTTGTTACATTGTTTGAAAAGTTGTATATAAGAAGTTATTGTTCATATCATATTCAGTCATCAGTGTCTAATTACCACACTGGGCCAATGTTGCAAATCAGCAACGTCCCAGAACGCCTTGCATGTGAAGGTCTCTCTAAAAAAAAAGTCAAGATTCTATTGTACTACCCCATATGATCATTTTCCACAAATATCAGATTTTTCCTGTTTCTAAAACTTAATTTGAGCCTGAGAGGGTTATTTATGATGAAAATAAAAACCATTGCAATGTTTGTCTGAGATAATTAGTCTGCCAAAATGTGTATATTCCATAGAAAAAAAACAAAGCTGATTGGTCAGTTCTTGTCACGTGATTTGCGATCATCTCCTGGCATTCTGAAGATGTTTTTAACTAGATGGTGCTCCCAAGCCATACGCCACCATTGAAAATAATGATCTTGCACGTGGAAAAGACACTATAGTCATTGTTTTGATCTCCAGCAGTTCCTTTGCAGTTTGTTTTTTCCACTGGGCCTTTTTTTCCTTCGCAAAAAAACTTTCCAATAGACGTCTGGTTCTTTCTCACTTTGCTAGCTTGTGGGTTAAATTTTGGGGCTTAAGTGACCGAGATTTAATCGAGAGAATATGGTCATTTTTCAAAATAAAAGATTTTTCAAAATAAAAGATCGTTCAGACTCATGATTTAAATCAGAAATACTTAATGATTTCTTATGCGGCCTGGTACCAAATGATTGGTTGCGGACCACTGGTGTAGACAACAAAATCCAGAAGAATAAAGTGACTGAAGAGAAATTACTGGAGAGTTACTAACAAAAAAGCAAATGCTGACCAAAGTCAATGCCAATCTAATGATGTATAAACTGGAAGCCAACTTAATTTAAAGAATCACATGATGGAGTAGATCACCTTATCAAACCAAACCAGCCCATTAGTGTTTGCATCCCTTATACAGCCATGCACACTACATGCATAAGTAACTAGATATATTTGCACATGATTCAGTTCGCTCTACTTTGTGTTGGACCAGCTCTGTTGACCTCACTGTTTTTAGTGTGTTCAGCACTTTTTGACAGTGGGCATAAATTCTTTATTCACATATACTAGCCTGTTGACAGCTGTTGACACCCTTTTTAAATGATTTGTGCTTGCATCACACACACTACAGTGCAGCTTTGATAATAACAAATCACTCTGTTACCTGGGGGCTCATGGCACAGTAATTGAAGTCACCCCAATGCAATCCCCTGTGATTTGTACTGAGAGAAAGAAAATGATAAAGAGAGACTTCAATAATTCTTGATTTAAGCAGAGTATTTACTGTTTGAGGCTTGTGAAAAACCAGACGGTTTTCAAATCATAAACAGTTTTGACAAGCACAGGTTCAAATGATTTGTGACATTATAATCCTCTGAATGCACACATTATGATTCAGCCTGAACACAAGACCATACAATTGGCTATTAAGGAGACACATAAAAACATGACTGTATGAAGGATGATCAGTGTCATCAACTGGCTCTCCTAGTGTGTTTTCAGTTTGTAAAGAAAAAAAAAATAAAGGAAAAATAATATTGGTGAACTTTCAGCATAGTTGATTCACTTTGTTGGTACTTCATTTTTGTGCCTATTGAAAAAAGAATACAGTATTTCTCAAGTCTCTTCCATCTGAGTCTCATATTGCAAACAAAGTCAAGTTGAATCGAGCCAAGTTAAATTGCCACAATTCCAAATAACACAAACTAGCATATAGGTTTTTTTTAATAGAAAATGAAGTCATAATTATTAGTCCCCCTGAATTATTAGCCCCCCTGTTTATTTTTTCCCCAATTTCTGTTTTACAAAGAGCAGATTTTTTTCAAAACATTTCTAAACATAATAATTTTAATAACATAATAACTTTCTAATAACCTATTTATTTTATTTTTGCCATGATGACAGTTCATAATATTTTACTAGATATTTTCAAGACACTATTGTAGGCTTGGGACATTTAAAGATTTACCTAGGTTAATTAGTTTAACCATGCAGGTTAGTGTACTTGGGCAAGTCAATAGCCCCTTTCACACAGTGATACCGGAAAATTACCAGAACAACTTTACCGATAAATTAAAAAAAGCACTGTCCACACCCACAGGCAAGGAATTTCCATAAAAGACCGTTCACGCATCCATTCCACACATCCACATGCACACACCTGAAGCAACTGAAGCAGAGCTTGAAGGTAAACAGCGGCTTATCATAAGCATTTTATCAATCATATTTTGCACAGTTGGCATTAGGAAGAAACATAGAAATGTTATCTGACTA
This sequence comes from Danio rerio, assembly GCF_052040795.2. Taxonomy (NCBI): domain Eukaryota; kingdom Metazoa; phylum Chordata; class Actinopteri; order Cypriniformes; family Danionidae; genus Danio; species Danio rerio. The sequence goes on along the minus strand of NC_141026.1, from coordinate 35,280,157 downwards.
ACATCTAGCTGATAAATGTGTCTGGAAAAATATACAAAGGCTTTTATTTTCATAAACAGAGCTGATGTGAATGTGTCTGAATATTCTGATTGGCTGGAGCACACGTCTCACGTCATCACGTTCTAGGTGTGAACGCACTCTTTCCGGATTTTGTCCTTCTGCATTCACACAGCGCAGCATTTCGGCAAATCACAAGTAATGCTACAACTTCTCTTTCTGGAAAATTGCCAGAACGAATTTACCAGTATTTTTAAAAAAGAGCCTTTTCACACATCAAACCTTTCCGGAAATTTGCTGATAATTTTCTAGAAAGGTCTGTACATATGTGTAAAAGGGGCTATTGTCACACAAATTAATAACCAATGTACACTACTGGTCAAAAGTCTGGGGTTAAGAGGATTTTAAAAATGTTTTAAAATAAGCTCATCCTGCTCACCAAGGATCCATTTATTCAATACCAAATAAAGTACAAATTGAAAAATTGTGAAATGTTATTGCACTATAAAAGAACTGCTCAGAAAAATGATCAAATTATAAAAGTAGTTTAGAATTAATTCTTTCAATCATTTATTTTCTTTTCGGCTTAGTCCCTTAGTCGCCACAGAGGAATGAACCGCCAACTTATCCAGCAAATGTTTTACGCAGCAGATGTCCTTCCAGCTGCAACCCATCTCTGGGAAACATCCATACACACTCATACGGACAATTTAGTCTACCCAATTCACCTGTACCACATGTCTTTGGACTGTGGCGGAAACCAGAGCACCCAGAGGAAACCTACGCGAATGCTGGGAGAACATGCAAACTCCACACAGAAATGGCAACTGACCCAGGCACGTACCAGCGACCTACCTGCTGTGAGGCGACAGCACTACCTACTGCGCCACTGCATTGGCTAGTTATTATTATGATTATTATTATTATTATGATTATTATTATTATTATTATTAATGGTAACAGTAATGGCTGGAGTAATAATTTCATTTGAAACTACATACAATAAGAAAAGTTACTTGACTTTTTTTTTTTTTTACATTTAATAAATGCCACCTTAATGAACAGAATAGATTAAAAAAAAAAAAAAAAAACTTGAAATAAAAAACTGATTAAACAAACTGAACTGAAACAAACATTTGACTGGTAATGTATGTTCTCCACCAAGGGTCTTATTTTTGCTGTTATTTATTCTCTACACAAACTCTTGCACAAGGACTTAACCAGACCGACAATCAAAAATGCTGGTGATACAGCTTTAGTGAGCCTGTTTTGTGATGAAGAGGAGCAGAGCCCATCTTAGTTTAAATTTAAACTGGTGTAAAGAGTGTATTTTGAATCCCACATAAACAAAAGAAATGACAATAGATTTTTAGAAAGAAGTCATCATTCACTTCCACTGTTATTAAAGAAGAACAAATAAATTCAAATGCAACTTGTCATGGTCTTAGCAATTTAAGATGGGGCCCTTGGGTTGACTGCCTTAATACTAAAGCATTAAAGAGATTATATTTTCTATTTTCTGTCTTTTAATGTCAACATCTACATATATTGATATTTTTTACAGTAATGCTACTGGGGATCAGAAAAATGTTTAAGGAATATAGTAACTACAGCTGGTAAATTATTAGGTACTACAGTGTCAAACCTTGAACAGAGAGAGTTATAAGGAAGAATCATGGCTGATTCAAAACATCATCTCACCTCCGCATTTAAATTATTACCATTATGTCAAAGGACAAAGTTTTCAAAGCTGGTGTGATGTTGTGTGCGTTTTTTTTTTTGTGTGTGTTTTTTTTTGTTTACAATAACCATGTTGAAAATGAATAAAAAATGAGAAAAAAACAATACATGAAATGGTGATTTGTAACATCTCTGTATCAAAAAGCAAATGCAACAAACAGACCAATAAATGCTCACAGCACTACAAAGTCTGTTGATCAGTACACAATTTTTAAACTCTCATATGTTCTAATTTTTAAAGGAAAATACAGAAATGCTTCGCAAACCTTCTTAAAAATAAATAAAAAAATGTCAAATCTATTTAAATGAATCCCTAAATCTACTAGGGCTGCAACTAATAATTATTTTAATAATTAATCAATCTGCTGATTATCTCTTCGATTAATCAATAAATCGGATTAAAAAAACAAAAACAAAACAAAAAAAAAACAAGAAAAGCATTAATATCCAATTTTTTATTCAAAAAAGCCCATCCCTGAGCTGTTATAATAATATTAATATAAAAAACTAAGAAGTTTTGTTCTGTTTTCAATCCAAATATAAAAAAAAATCTAAAATCAAGATACATACTAGACACATGAAGTAGCATAAAAAATTATGTCTTGCTTTCTGAAGAAAAAGCCATAATAGCACTGTATGACAGATGTATCCCTTTCATTTATTTTTTTCCACCATTTTATTTAAATATATTCACACGCTTGTTCATCATGTCATCAGCTACCTGATATTCCAATTCACAAAAACATGTAAGTGATTGTGATCTATATTTTGAGATGGGCGTCACCATGATTACATGCAGGTGCGCGCATGCCTCATTTCTAAAAGTACAACACGCAGGATTCAGCACGTGAATTCTCCTAAAATACATGTAAGTAAATGGCTGGTGAACTTAGAGAAGAATAGATGATCAATTATGAATAAAACACATCGGCAAATTATATTTGAATGGACTTTTAGACTTCCTTGTGCGTTTTACAAACTCTAAACGTATTGTTTTACTAGTACTTGTGTGTATTTACATGTCTAAAAAATAAATAATTGTGATAATATGCCAAGTCTTTCTCTGGCTCAGCCAACGCATCAAAGCTCAGTTTGAATTTTTCAGCTGCCGATAACTTGTCATGCTTGTCTAGCTGGATAATGAGTAAAAACACTCAATCTCTTCAAAATGAAACAAAAGTAGGATTCTTTAGTGATATACCCTGCTGTTGAACTCCCAAAAAACTTTTACAACAACCATAAAGCCAAACAAAATGTATTTCCCACATAAAAAAAACAAAACAAAAAAACTATCCAAAAGGCATGTAGGTCTATACAGATGTGTTTTTGTGTATTTATTTGTTTATAATATATAGCGTGGATTATAATGTAATAAACTGAGAAAGAGTAAATAATTGTTATGGACCATTTTTCAAAAATTAAGTTTGAAAAGTTGTCTGTAGCGGGGTGTTGATGATGTCACAGGCCTGTAGTCCATTTATAGCCTAATGTTAGCTTTTCAGTTCTTGCGTTTGCATTTAAGATGCAAAAGTGCTCAAAGTTGTATTTTCATGTGAGGATTATCTGGCTGGACAAAACGTGTAGGTGTAATGAACACAGTCTGAACGCAAAGCTTATTATTTGCAATCTTCGAAAAGCCTATGGGAAAATCCTATAGGGATTTTATCGAAGGAACCAGTTTTATGCTAGCAGCCGATTAGCCTATGAGGTGATGTCATAGTTCCTCCACTCTATTGCCCATTTCCTTTAGATTGTCTTTCAAAATAAAATACCCTCCAGATAACAAATATGAACCAATAATCTAGTGCAATAAAATACACACATGTACTGTATGAGCTTGACTTTTGCAAATGTATTAGTTTTGAGACTGATTTGGCTCTATAGTATGAGATGTAACATAAAACTCAAATTTACATATCTGATGAGAAAAAATGATTTTACCAAAGCATTTTATATATATGAAAAAGTTGGTTGTGAAAAGCAGCAAATAAAGCCAAAATCTAAAAAATGGTAAAATGGGGCCAAAAATTGGACTTAAATATGAATTATGTGTGGCCAATATTAAAAAGGGAAATGTGTCTATATGCTAATGGAAATCCTCCTCTTTCCTCTTCAAACAACAATTGACAGTCTAAATATAGCTGTGCAGACTTTACTGACTTAGTTCACGATTGGTCAGCCTAGTACGGCATTAACACACTCTAATGAGATTTATGAAGAATATTCAGTGCAGAAATGAGGCCAGAGATCCATCTTATGCATGTACGACAGATTCCATCCATCCTCAAGGATAAAAATGGATATATCCCATTTTTACCCCATTTCACATACTGCCTATTCTTTTCTTTTCTTTTCTTTTCTTTTCTTTTCTTTTCTTTTCTTTTCTTTTCTTTTCTTTTCTTTCTCCCTACAGACTAAATCTTTACCTTGTATACAGTATAACCTGTCTGGACATTTGTGAGTGTTGGTGTGACAAATTACTTTAGCGTCGAATGACCACTAGCTAGTGGAGCAGGGCAGATCTAATATAGCTATAGAGCAATATTGGAACATTGCTACATTGTGGTGTCTCCGCACTGTGGGTGCGTTTGACAGATATTATTGTGAGGAGTGAAAACCAAGGTTGTCAGCTGGTCAGACGGACATGCCTTATTACCTCTGCAAAGTCATTTGGAGTGTGGTAATAACCTTGGCTGGATCACTGGCTAGCGGTAGCTTGAGGAGAGATGGCTTGACTTGGTTTTGTTTACACAGGCATTGCGTATATTCAGCAGTAGTCTTTAACATAAGCTTTGATTATTTTGTACATTTGGTTTGAACGTTTAAAAAAAATATGTTAGTTATAACCGTGATATATTACCATTCTTTCTTTCTTCCAATCTACTTTTTCACAGACTAATGTGTCAGTTTTGGGTATTTCTTTTAAACAAGTAATCAAAATAATTAACAGTACTGAAATATCTTAAACAGTTTTTGAAATAGTATTGTATTAAACACATTTTTAACATATTATCAAACTGTTTAGCAAACAATAAAGACGTCATGAAGAATTCTAGTTATAAGTCTTTGTTACACATCCACAGTACACTAAGCCTAGTTATTTCTGCAAAGGTATGTGGTAATTAATCACATTTCTTGCTATCAGTACTAAATGGAACTGCACTGTATTTTATACACCTTAAATCCAGAAAAAAGCCTGAGGCAGAGCTCTAAATCTGTCATATAGTGTGGGCTATGAAGTGCCACCTGTCCCTGAAGCATGTCCTTCAGCTAGCCAAGCTGTCAGGAGCAGCATTTGACCTCTAAATAGCAGCACACACTGCATAATATTTCAATATTGCACCTATATATGCTCTAAAAAAGATGGGTTGTCATAACTCAACATTGGGTCAAATGTGGACCAACCATTTGGTTAAAAAGTTTAATTTAAATGTAAATAAAAAAATAAAGCTGAGATTGTCAATATTTGACCCAGCATTATGACAACCCAGCCTTTTATAATGTATATATGGGTTTTCAGTCATCAAAAACAATTTTTTTTTCTCTGTTCTATTAAAATGAACTATATTCTAACAACTTGAATACTTCATAATATTTCAATATTGCACCTATATAAACTAACAAATGCTGAAATGTTGTAAAATCTTTTTTGGCTCAAATATAAACAAACCCGTTGGGTTATTTTTTTTTATTAAATGTAAATCACTCTTTATATCTTAACAGTAAAGCTTAATCATATTCGACATTTTTGTTTATTCATATATGACATATTTGAACATTGGGTTAAAACAACAAAGCAGTATTTAGAGTGTATCAAATTACACATTTACTATTATTTACAAGACATCCATTACAATGTTATTCAGAGTGATAATAGTTTTATAAACCCAAACATATTCTTAAAATGGCATTTTAAAAGACTGATCAGAGCAATTTAAATATTAATTGTTATTTTACATTTGTATACTTCACCAGTACTTTTCAAACGACCTTCTTTTACTCATATGTCTGCTATTTGTTGTTTTATCCATTATGCATGAGCATTAACTCTTGTAAATATGTTAAAGTACAAAAGTATACTGTTTTTATTTTAAAATACATTTCTTTTTACACTAAATAACAATGAAAGATTATTACCTCCATATGTTGAATATTTTGCATAAAAGTAATTTAAAACATTAGGTCCAATTCTATTTTTGTACCCCTAATTCTTCCCCTTGGCCCTTGAAACAGAGTGTGAAGGGGAAGGGCTTCAGGATTTAGCCCTAAGAAATGGGACAGCTCTACAACACCTACACACGTCATCATATCTCATCGCAAGCTTTTGCTTCATATGAGATCAACGATGGCGACTGCTGTAGTTATTCCAGTTGTCTTTTTACTTTGGTACTCATTTTCAGGAAATCACTGAAGGTAACGATACTATGTTATCATAACGATATAATGCGGCAATAAGATTGTAACTGTACTGTGCATCTACACCATGGCCATATTCATCAATGTAAACACACGAAAACAACATTAACATTATAGCAGACACTGTAAAAATGTAATTCCCAGCCACTAGACTTTTCTGACAGGGAATTCGAGTGTCATTGAGTGTCAGATGTGAAAATATGTTGTGGGACAAAATTTGCAACAGTAATATTTTGCAGTTTTTATTTCAGCATTTAAAAAAAAAGCATGATGGTAAAACACAAGCATGGTTATGACTGTATTAAAACATGTGCTTGTTTGTCGTAAAAATTTGTAATAATGACAAAAAAATACTAATTTGTGCATCTCTTTTCTTCCGGGTGCAGCTATCCTGCGTTGTTATTGGTGTGTTCTGGGAAAATTTCTTACTCTTTGGTTTCAAGCGTGGTCCTGGAAAATCTCAATTTTAAGAGTTATCTAGTCCTTCTCCTTAGCCCTACATCTTCAAGCTAAAGAGAATTGGGACATCCCTAACCCTTCACATAACATGCAAAATGAGGAGAAGGGGAAAGGTGTAAAACTGGTATTGGGCCTAAAGCGATAACTTTACATGCATAAATCCAGTAACTGCTACGTTTAATTTAAAGTGTGCATCCATTTGCTAACTCAGCCTATATATTCTTTTAAATAGGATTGCTCACCTTCCACATGTTGTTCTGTCAGTATAATTAATCGTACCTAATCGTGAAGCCATTCCCATTTGTGGAGAAGATTTGCTGTGGTAACTGTGCCCTCGGGAGTGTGCAAAGAGAAAGTGTTTAGGCATGCAGCCTCTGTGTGGCCTCTGATAGCTTCAACACACACTCTGGAATGTTGACACAGACACACACACGTGTAAATACTGCCATACTGTCACCCGCTGAGTGCAATAGTCACACTTCAAAGCCAGTGGAAACACTACACATTTCTAGATACGACATTCATTGTAAAAGAAGGATTTTCTACTTCTATATTTCTTTGGATGTTTTGACATTTACTTGGTTTTTCTTTCAATGAATGAGGTAAGAAAATCCTAGTTTTCCCTTGAACTGCTTTGGCCTATTTTTCTTTTTAGTGAGCATGAAAGGGTGTTCTGTTATTGGAAAGGTGCTATCCATATATATTTTTGCTAAGCCCCATGATGTGTGAATTACAGGAATGACTCTGATAAACTGTAAACGATAGGGATGTAACGGTATCAGAATTTCACGGTACGGTAATACCTCGGTATGAATGTCACGTTACGGTATTTATTGAATCATTTACAGGAAAAACAAAACTTAATAAATAAATTTAAAAAATACTTTTAAAAAGTGCCAAAAGTGTCAATGACATACACATTAGCCATCTATCTGTAAGCTTTGAAACAGGAACTTCAATTTTAATAACAAAAAATTATTAAACCATGTAAAGTGTGCTATGTTTCTGCAGTCTTGGATAGAAAATGCCCTTCCAAAATGATCAAAAGTGCCCCCGCGACGCGACACACCCTCCGTCCCGCCCTTCAGTAGGCGCGCGACAACACCGCTCTTGAGTATACACGCTCAACCCCCCCCTCCCCGCTTTACAGTACGCGCGAGACAACACAGCTGATCAGAACGCGCGCGACAACACCACTATTCAGTACGCGCGCGGCGACAACCCCCGCTTTAGGTTCGATCATTTCCAGCTCTTTTTCATCCCCGCTACTAGAAGCACTCTCCATTTCCGCTTTACTGGATCTGTAGCGACAACAGACCTCAAAGGATGATGGCCATACCTGGGCTGATGGGAATTGTAGTTTCCGCTACCTCCCGTTCGCTTTATTCGCCTGAGCAAATTTTCTCAAAAGACCTATAGTTTTACCGAGTCATGCGACTACGGTAATATCGAAAAAAAATTGCTATTGCGGTATGACGGTATTTACAATACCGTTACATCCCTAGTAAACAATAAGTGTCAGTGTTTTAAAAAACTGGGTACTGTCAGGTTCCATTACTCTCTTAAAGAGCCCCTATAAAGCATTAAAAAGGGTCATATTTTGGTTTTGAGGGTCTCCAGCAACAGGCTGATATGCATGCAAGGTCAAAAAACACCTTCATGGTCTAATAATATGCATTTATTTTTTACCTAACTATCCCAGCGAACCTCATTTGAATTGTTCAATGATTAGTCTGTTCCCAAACCTCTCCTTAGCACAAAGCAAATCTGCGCTGATTGGACCGATGGCAGCCTGTTGCGATTGGTCGACAGCGTTCAGCGCGAGACAGAGTGAAAACCCAATTAAATACATAATTTGCAAGCTAGAGAAAACAGGGACACTTACTTACACTTGGGAAATGGAGAAAGAAACTGATCCATGATCCACTGATCCATGTACTGACATAGTCCCTTACATCAATGGTCTTTTCTGATCCTTCTTTTAACAAATGGCAGACGAATCCCCCGCTGTAAGCATGTAGATTCCAGAAGCACTTGAACAACACAAGGCTGGGCTATAATGTTGAGATTTTTTGCAAAAATTAACCTCAACCACTGACTCTTCACAATTTCATCTTTGGATAGAGAAAATAACTTTAACTTTTCCCTCACACTTCTACTACTATCCAGCTGAGCACAGCATGACATTATTCAACCGGCTACAGTGTATGTAGCCTTCACTTCTTTGCTACTGTGCTAGTGGGCGGGGCCACAGGTTTAAATTTTCTTGGGTTTGTACACGCAACAACTTGGCGGGGCTTAAGTTTCGTATCGACGTCACGCCAAAATGGCTAAAGACTCGTTATCAAGGCGATTCATTTGAAGTACTAGGAGTCGACTCAGTTATAAATGAATCAATATTTTTAAACACTGTCCACTTTCAGATTTAAGCCTTAGCTGGATATTTCACTTCACTTAGAGCTGTGTTACACACTACAAGGAAGGTCATTCTTAAAAACCCATAATAGGGGTTATTTAATAATTCTTCCATCTAATACCTTTCCACACAAACATGGTTATTTTTAAAACCACAGTTGCTATGTGTTTTGTCCATTCGTCCACACTAAAACACAGTTAACTGAAACTGAAAACTTCGGAAAACTCTGGCCAGAGTGGAGATTTTCTGAAACTCTTGTAACAGTGTAGTCTTGTGACCATGTTACTGTATTCTTATACCTCATAACATCAGGATGCGCTGTTTTCTCCTTTCTGATTGGTTAACACAGACTCATTCTAAGGCTTTAATAAATGATACTGCCAAACCACCAGGAGACACCCTTGCTCTTAAATGTGAAACGTTAAACGTATGACATTTTTAAATAAATATAAATATGCCAAAATTTGCTTTCATTTCATAACAGGTGTCTTTGCCCTTCCTATGCAATTCTCAAAACAGTCAGTTCATGTAGCGGTGCGTGACTGTCAAATGCGCTCCCAAGTGATAAATGGATGCTGTTTCCCAAGCGGATTCTGTACACGATTTGAAACATACACTCTAGGTTTTTGGGTGCGTGTTTGAACATGATAATAATAATAATAATAATAATAATAATAATAATAATAATAATAATAATAATCTAAACATGTCAGTCTTGGTGGGTTTTCTTTTCAACGCAACAAATTTTGTCTTCCATGAGCATAAAAACTTAGAAAAGCAATGCAATGCTTTCATTATAGATCTGTGCATTTTTAAAGTTACACCTCTGTTATTTATTGTAATCAAACAAAAATCTAATTGAGATATTCATTTGCTGCTCTTTAATCAGAATGATTAAGTTATACAGTGATGAAAAGGTTAATGAAATTTGATCATTTGATTCAATTTCTTTATAATAGCTATTCATTTTAATAAGCTAAACTCTTTGCATTTATTCTATCCTTAGTAAATAATAATAAGGGGTGAGTGGGGGTATGGGGTTATCCCTTGTTTTCACATCCCAATGTTGGCAGGCATGCTTTAAGCAGACTATGAATAACCACGAAAACTTATTGACATTAATATTGCTGTATTGTAGAAAACACAACGAGGAAACAATATGGGGTACAGGTCTGCAGTCGCGGGGCCCGACCAGATTTCTTGCAGCGCAAGAATAATTTTTTATATAAAACGAGGTAGTGGTCGGTAACTCTAGTGTAATTTGAACGGAAGCGATCAGTCTAACAACCTAGCGATTCTGAGAGATAGAAAGAGAAAGCGCAAGAGAGAGTACGCGCATCCGCCATGGAGATGTATTTTGCTTGTTATAGGCTGTCTGGACTGTTTTTTTGACTGTTTTTTGGGAGACATATCTAATCACTATACATTTTATATTTTTCCTTAGCCCGACATGTACCTGCTATGTGTATAGAAATTCTGATTATATGATATATGAAACACAATCAGTTGTTGGCAAATATATCAGGTGGATATGTCTGAAAATCTGACTTTGAACGAGTCAGTGCCTCACCAGCCACAAACCTCACCGCACGTCCCTGTTTAAGGCAGCATTTGTGTCTTATCACAGAGGGGCAAATAAAACTAACATTTCACCTTCAATCCTTGAACAACCTACACTTTTATCTGTTACCCAATTTAAACGTGAGATTTTGGAAACCAGACCTAAATTTATTGGGAATGGTCGGGTCAGGTCGGGTAGAAAATGGGGTGGGTTGGACAGCGGGTGAACAAATGAATATGCAGTGGGAGCAGAATAAAACCTGGAGGTCATTTCAAAAGCACTTTGACCACAGATTTGTTTGTAAAACTAATGTCACATTAAAATCCCAAGAGTAGCATCACTTCCACAATGAATATAAAATAAAGCAGAAAGCCAAACAGATATCTAACTCAGTTTTCATCATGGATTATTCTTATGCCACGTTATTATGTGAAGTGATTTATTCGAATACAAGTTCACCAAACCGGAAGTGCAACCAATAGTCTGAAACGTAGTAATCCCGCATAGTAAAAGGTGCCTAAATGTCACTGTTTTGAGCAAGAGTGCGTGTTTGTTTTCATGAACATCCTTGTCTAGCATGTCTCGGTGTGATCTGGAGGCATCGCTCAGGGACTTCTCAGCCAGTCAGCTTCATTATACCCACTAATTACAGCAAGAGCGCTTTCCAGAGCAGCTGTTCCACTCGTTCCTCCCTCCAGCCCTTCGTTCTGCTACGTTTCCATCCATCCATCACACTTATGTGCTCTTTATCTCTTTCATTCTCCCATCTGAGTGAACCAAAGTCCCCCCTACAGCTCCTTTCTCCCCCTGCCTTCATGAGATTGGTGCTTGTGCTGAACAGAATTGAATCAGCAATTATCCCTGAGCAATACCTCGTCAGTTGCGTCATAAGGCTATGCTTTATGATACAGGCCTTTTGGATAAACAGCTTAACAACAGTAATAGGCCATATCTTCTCTGCTAAACACGTGTACACTGTGTGTGGTCAGTGTTCTTGGTCATATTGCGCCGTGTAATATTATGTGCTGAAACCTAATCTAATGTCATGAGGAAATGTTGTTTATAGAGATTTTATTTTTTAATTTGCATTATATGATTAATTGAATAAGCTTATTTTAAGAAAGGTCCATCACTAGCATCATAGATGTGAAATCATTGAATTTGCCTCCAGAATGTCAAAGTATCAAACTGTTTACTATTAATAATATTTTAGTTTTTGTCTGTTTCAAATTAAATGTACAAACGTAGCTGTATATGTATAATTTGTGGTAATGCATGTTATAAAGTAGTTATAAACAAATGTATAGCCATTATTGGCAATTAAATGACATTTATGTAAAATAAACACTTACTAACACTTATAATACTTTATAAAAGCATATTTATGTACAAACATGTAAGCTGTATTATACTATGTTTGATGCTTAAAAAATTTGGCTCGAATGGTTTGACCCACCTGTACAAAGGGGGTATTGTGTCCTTTTATTTTTTTATTTTATTTTTTTTTAACAAAAACAATTACACTGTATATCTGTCATTGATTGTTATTTTGTTTATTTATTTAACATCTTTTTGATAAAAAAAAATGTTAGAATAGTATCTGTGTATTTTACAATGCATAAAAGGCAAGGTAATACATGAGCAGTATCATACTCATAGCAGTACGATATGGCTGTTTATCGGCACTGGTGGGAGCCGTGCGTTGTTTTGTTTCAGTGACAATGTACAGCCATATCGCACTGCTATGAGTGTGATATTGCGTTTATACAACAGTTTGATGGAATAATTGTGTGTATAAATACGAAATTCAAAAACAGAGGGTGTTAAAATCATTTTGTATGAGGAACTACTTTTTTTTTATCATTCATTTACATCTGCTGCTGACGTCAAAACAGCAGAAGCCGTTGCTACTTCACCAACATCACTTTAGAACTAGAATTTGAATGATTCTCTAGCGTAATGTCTAAAAGTGATGATAAAATGGGTGACTTTGCTCATATTTTAAGATTATAAGGCTGAACGGCATGAAATGCCATCAGTCTACTGACAATAATTAACCCTGAAAAAGTCAAAGCAGCGCCAACAGTACCAGATTACTATTGTGTATGCGATAAGGAAAAACGCTAAACATATGCAGGAATTTCTTCTTTTTTTCTTTTTACTGGACTAGTCTGCAAACTAATAACTAGTAATGAAAACAGGAGACTCAATGAGAGGTGTCTGCAGACTTGGTGCAGTGCAATCTGAGCTGCATCCAATGCTTTTTAATATGCTCACCTAGCCCCACCCCTATCCCTACCCGTCACAGTGAGGTCATTCACTCCATTGAATGCATTGTGTCTGACATTGCATCGCTGAGTGATGCAATCTCAGCTTGCATCATAAAGGCTGACCAAAAAGGCCAACCAAAAAGTAACTTTTTTACAAAGAGTGGCCAACACAATATACATACATTCCTAATATGTGAGTCCTATGTCACACTCAATACACTACACTTACTATGGTATAAATACAGCACTGCAACATAAAAAAGAGAGAGATCAACTCATAAGGTCACTCACCAATTTTATAGTGTTTTAATTAGCTGTAGTTTGAAAATACACCAGTCTTTTCTCCTCTAAGGGATTATTATGTAGTCTCTGTCGCAAACCTGTGGATGGACAACGTCAAACATCTTTGCTCTGCTCAAAGACAGGCTAATGACCACTGACATGCTGTATCTCAGAAATTATAAATATTTAAAATAGACACTATCCTTATAAATAAACTGCATAGATACAATCTAAACAACTACATCCTCGACTAAAAAGCCTCACAAGTACATTATGCTGTCCAACAGCCGCTGTCAAACTGTAGTGAGTTTATTGATCTGCTGTCTCTCGATGTTGGGGAGTAAAATAGAAGGGCGAGGAGGCTGTACGAGTGCTGCTATTGCATAATATTGCACGGCTATCAGTCAATCAGTTCCAGACAAAACTGTTGTATGAATATCTACAGTATATACTGTCTAAGGAAGGTATCTGCTGTTTTATAAAAGACTTGTATTTGTTTTATAATGAACTTATGTGACCTTTTGAAATTCTGTGCTAGACATACAGTTAATGTGAAAAACTTAAATTGAATAAACTAAACTGGCCATAGTGTATGTGTGTGTTGAGTGTGTATGGATGTTTCTCAGTACTGGGTTGCAGCTGGAAGGGCATCTGCTGTGTAAAACATATGCTGGATAAGTTGGCGGTTCATTCCGCTGTGGCAACCCCTGATGAATAAAAGGAGAAAGCCGAGGGAAAGTAATGAATGAATACTAGCAATCAATTTATAATTGTAGGTCATTAAACATCCATTTAAAGCTCTTCTTATTTTTTAACTTGACAGCATTACTTCACTTGTGTATTCTGTGTTTTTTCAGCAGATTAGTTAAAGTTTGTTTGAGGCTCTGAGCTCAATTTCACTAATGAGAAAACCGCAAAAGTAAACTGTTATCTATTGGTCTCACTGGGTTGCAAATATATGACTTTTGTGGTTTGGCATTGACACAATTGAATGCCCCATTAACTCAACTAGATTGCACAGCAGCTAAAATCTCAATTCTCATCTTAAACTATATTTTTATTATTTTCAGATCCGATAAGAATCCGAAGAACTGCAGCAGTTTTCCAGTGTACCTGTTTACCATCCTGCAGTTTGTTGTTCCTCTCTGCTGCTGCTCATCGGTGGATATAATCGCTTCAGTGCTCCAGACAAAATGGCTTCCACAGTGAGAAAATGTCAGCACCTGTTTTTAGCACTCATCCTTCTTCCTATGGTAAGCATTTTTTAAAATCATTTATAAACAATGCAGATCAATTGAATTAATGAGCCTGAAGTACCACTAGTTTAAACATGATGGACTTGAAAAGCACAATACATCCCCTAATAAATGGAGACAGGTTAGCCAATATAATGGTTCAGAGAAAACTACTGGGAACAGTGGAATAAAAGGCTTGAAGGAGAGCAAGATCACATAGTGGAGGAAACGAGAGAGTGAGCGTGAGAGAAATTTACTGCAAGGTGGGGTCTGGGGAGAAAAAAGACCCCCTCACAGGCTTTTTTTCATCTTCTTCCTCTAGCTATTGCTTTCCATTAATAAACCACATACAATCTGTCAAATGTAGCGACATTTATTGTTTCCTAGATGACTGCTGGTTTCATACACATGGTGTCCTCTTGTAGCTGAGGGGAGAAGTGCCATCTTTGTTTACATGAAGAACCCTTCTCTCTTTAGTCTACTGTTTGTGGCCCCCAGCTGAGGAGAAACAAATGTCCAAGAGCAATTTACGTCACATACACACTGGCACTTAGAAGGTTCCTGGCATCCAATGATCACTGGCAACAGACAGGCCAAATGTAAACTGCCCAAGGGCCAACACATTTATGGTACAGTGAGTACTTCAAGGCACAAAGGCCATGCTGTTTTATTTCACTTTATGTTAACACTAAAAGCTGGCAGTGACGTTGCAATGGAACATTTACAAAAGGTTATAGTCCTGTTCTGTTTCAGTTAGCAGTTTTAATTATGACTATCAGAGCAGTAGATCTACGACTCTTTTGGTCATTTAAAAGTCTTAAAACTTTATACATGATTGCTCAGTTGTTAACACTGTCACCTCACAGCAAGAAGGTCGCTGGTTCGAATCCCAGCCCAGTCGGTTGGCATTTCTGTGTGGAATTGTTCTCCCTGTGTTTGCATGGGTTTCCTCTGGGTGCTCCAGTTTCCCCCACAGTCCATAGATATGTGGTATAGGTGAATTGCATGGCTGTTTCCCAGTACTGGGTTGCAGCTGGAAGAACATATGCAGGAATAGTTTGTGGTTCATTCCGCTGTGGCGACCCCTGATAAATAAAGGACTAGGCAAAAGGAAAATGAATGAATAAATGATCAAAGCCATTTGAATCCATTTATGGAATGAATCAATGGTAATGTTGGTGCCGTGACCCGTATGTGAATGAGCTGTAGGGGCTTTGATAAAAGCCAAATTTATTAACCATACCACAAGGGGCACGTTAGAAAGTGTATCTTTGTTAGCTTGCACACCTTACACAATTTGAATCCTACTCAGAACAGGGATAGTAGAACCTGAGGGGTTATACTGATGCGGTAGTCCCATGTACTTGATCAGAGTGAGATTTGGATAAGCTAGATAAAGCCAGTGTGCAAGTAAACATCACTAGGTGGTGCAGTAGTGCTTGATTATTGACTGCATCCTTGTCAGTGTGTCCACCTCCCATTAATCCAGCTAAGAGCAAGGCTAGTAGAATACCTGGTCACATTGGTGCTGTGATCCAATGAGAGGGGTCTGGATGCAGACCTGGTGCAGTGCAATCTGAGCTGCATTCAATGCTTTTTTATGGGCTCACCAAACCCCACCTCTAACCCTACCCATCACAGTTACGTATAGCTCCATTTGAGGGCATTGTGTCTGACATTGCATTACTGAGTGATGCAATCTCAGCCTGCATCATAAAGGCTGTATCCAAATACTATTGGATCCAGGGGCAATCTGTATTCATTACTCAAGAACTCATTACCTTCATCTCAAGAAGAACAGTAACTGATCCCAGAGACATCATCCTTGTTAGAACCCCACACAATGCAGTAGAACTGAAAGGGGTTATATTGGTGGCAGTGACGCATAGGGGGTAAGTGTAATGAAGACCAGGTATTAGGAGATTTTTCAAGAGGTTGAACATTCTAGATTGATGCTAGAGATCACATGATTGTCAACATGAACAATTCCCATGCTGGAAATGAAGTTTAAATCCCACTTAGAGAGGGGCTAGAATGACTAAGAGTAAGAGTCATACTAGTGACTGACGCAAGAGGTTGCTGTTTTTGAGTTTTTTTTTTTTTTTTTAACCCACCTGCCTACCAAATTGCAGTTCAAATATTAAAGAAAGATTTAGAAGAATTGGTGTTTGATGCTATTTTATTAAATCAAACCATCATTTGTTGCCAAGACTGTTTCTTTCTTTTATTTTGTTTCTGCTGATCTCTTGTTGCTACCCTGCAGTATACCTGTGCTCCACATTTTGAGAACCACTGCATTAGATGATGACCAATGTTACCTCTGTTGACAAAACAAAACTTTTTAACCGTTAATTACAAATGAGATACAAGATTAAATTAGATGTAATGAAACAACAATTGAGTTGTTCAGTAAGCACAATATGGATCTCCAACACATTAAAATGCAATATAATAGCCTAGATTTTGCAATTTATTCCTGCCTTTGATCTGAGCTCATTTTATAATTTATATGCACAGTAAAAGGAATCAAAATAAATTTGGGGGGAAATAAAATTAATTGGGAGTTGTTTTCATATGATGTGTTATAAATTTACACATTACCTTAACATGTAAATGTTAATTAAGTTACTAAAAACCTACTGTAAAATACTGTTCTCTTCAATAATTTGGATCTAAAGTGATTTTCTTCAGAAGTGATTAATATTATTTTTTTCCTTTGAACTTAGAAGATTCTGTCATGTTAATGTGGAATTATTTAATCTTTTGTGCTGTATATGGTTTAGGTTTGATTCTCTTGTTTATGGTAATACTTGTGGTAATCTAAGATTAAATGAAAAGAGTTTCCCTACAGAAATCATCTAATCCCAACTGCGGAGTTCATTTCCCCCCTTCCATTTTCAGTTGATCTGGGAATTACAGACGTGAAATTGTATTGGATTACTGATACCCAAAGGGAAAAAAAGAAAACTTAGATTGAGCATCTTCTTCTTTCATATTTCTATCTGTTTCCAGCATGAAATGACATGTAAAATATCTATTTATTAATCTAAATATGCAGAAATAACTAAAAACAACTGATTATATATATATATATATATATATATATATATATATATATATATATATATATATATATATATATATATATATATATACATAATTTTTTTATTTTTTGGCATCTACCTGATTGCAAATTCCATTTTACATTCCCAAGATTTAAGACAAAGAGAAATTGATTAATTATAATTTTTCTAAAAACCAAGCACAGAATGGTTTAAATACATTATAATTAAATAGGGATTTTTTTCCCCCAGGGCTCAAGAAAGATGAAATGGGCAAAGAGAAATACAAAAAAAAGAGAGAAAGAAAACAAAAAACAAAATTGACAGCAATAGAGCAGGGAAAAAAAAGGAAATGAACTAGTTTTTATGGATTTGCTTGTTTGTGTGGATTTTTGTCTTGCTGTCATGATGTAGGAGTGAATTGCGTAGTCTCTTTATGATGGAAATCAGCTCTGTGATGAAGCCAGGGTGAGAGGAGAGCATACACAGCCCTCATGAATATTAACGCGGGTGCTCATGTTTATTAAATTTTGCTCATGTTTTCAACTCAGCGCACAAGGAGCACAGTGCTTTGAGACCAGTTATGACACTAACCACGATCTCAGGGGTCTCAAATCAGCAGTATTAAGGAAGGTTTCAACACTCATTAGTTTGATTATATGCCATAACTCGATTTCATATTCTGTTAAATCCTCTGTGCATTGTTGGCATTTCTGTTGATGAAAGGTTTTTCATTTATTATCTTATTTTGAAGGCTGCGATCATGAGGATTTTTGGCTGGTTTGGTTAAGAAAATATAAATAAATTTGAAATAATACATTCTAAAAAGGTTTATGAATGCATTATGATTTTTTAAATATTATGTTTACACCATTTTTAGATTTTATTGAAAATGATACTTAGGTTATTTCTCATCATGCAACCAAATGGTTCTCAGGGAAGTGTTAATATTTTATGTAGGACGGTCAAAAATACACTCAAAAAATGTTTATGCTGCTTGCTCAAATTACCCAAATAAAATGAGCTGAAACAACACAATTCTTGAGTATTTTTGTGGACAACTTTTCCCTGTTTTTACTTGTATGTTTTAGTTTTAAAATGGCGTTTTAGACTGAAAACGATCTGCGTCTACAGTATTCACCCAGCGTTTCTAAACAGCTCTCTGTCTGCACCACACCACTGAAAACGCATCACGTGACCACACACACTCATTCTGCAGCATATCTACCCAGATGAGAGTGTGCTTATCAGACTGTTCATCAAGGACCTACCACTGGATCTAATCTCACTATATTTGTTAAATGTGATATTTATTTCATCTTGTTGTCTATATCTAATGACATATTCCCCGACTTTGGTCTTTTGAATCTATTACTGTTCTCAGGTATTGTGTTTTGGCTGAGCGCAAAGATAAGTTAATTTTTAATGTAACCAAGTACATTCTGTGTATTGACTGATTGCTTGCCTTCATTTCCTATAATGTATAAATTTTACGTTATGCTTTTATAATGGCCATTATTGATTATTAAAATTGACATTCAGCAAAAGAGAGGGTGTGTTTCGTTTTTTCAATGAAAATAAAAGGAGGCAGGAATGTTATAGGCTCCGTTTTGTTGTAAATATGCTATAGTGAAGATGGCCATCATATAAATATGTAGCTACACAATGCCCCAACATGTTTGCTGTCTGTTAAGTTGCTAATATCAAAATGAAAATAGCAGTTCCTTAAAGCATGCTTTCATTTTATTGTTAAGGTAGCCAGGATAATGTGAATTATAAAGTACACTGTTCCTTTGAAGATTTACCCAATGTGTCCTCTGGAGTCTGAACTTACAGGGAAAGGATGCGAGACTAAACTGTGTGTAGGCTACTTAATATTGAGGAAAAAGCCCCATGTCTGCAGGCCTGCCTCTGTTTTCAGATGTATCCGTTTAAGCCCATCCACACTGAGACAGAGCAGCAGCATTTTAGAATGAAAACGGCCTCTCCAGTATTTTCAAAACACTCCGTTTTTCGTGCTCGAAAACTCCAGCATAGTGTGGACGGATGGCGTAACCGCAGCAAAATGTATGCGTTTTAAAACTAAAATGTATTAGTGTAAACAGGGCCTTAGTTGTTTTGTGTTCAATCAACTTAAAATTGTAAAACACAATAAGTTAACTTAATTGATTTGCAATGAGATGACATGAAGGGATTGTCTTGAACTTAACATTTTTTACAGTGTACAGTATAAATGTTTATTAATTGATACATTGTCTACACTGTCAACACAACGCAGCAAACAGGAAATGTTCATTTTAATAGAGATGTCATTAGATTTAACATGAATAACATAAAACCATAGGCATTGTGAAATCAAAATGCCTTTTGATTATTGTGTAATGCTGAATGCCAGTAATCACTTGTTCATGAAAAAATCCATGTCAATAAATACCATATATTCCGAATTTGAATGTTGTGTTTAAATAAACATGATTCATTATTTCAAAAATAATAATAATAAATCAGATCGATTTCCCCTCGCATTATTTTATACAACCATCAACATTATCTCAAAGCTTTCTTAAAGGTTGTCAAACATTAGCTCTAAAGCATAAACATTTCTCAACGTGGTTTATTATTCCTTAACAACGACTGCACACGAACAACTCAAACCAAGTTGTCAACAACAAACCAGCCTCTGCTCAAATCCATCAACAAAGTTTGGATACGTGTGTGTCAAGATGTGATCTAACAGACAATAACATTCATTTATTTTATTTTCAGTCCCTTTATCCATCAAGGGTCACCACAGCGGAATGAACCACCAACTTATCCACAAACCCATCACTGGGAAACACCCATACACTCTTATTCACACAGATACAATACAGCCAATTTAGCTCTCCCAATTCACCTATAGCGCATGTCATTGGACTTGTGGGGAAAACCGGAGCACTTGGAGGAAACCCATGCAAACCCATGGAAAACAAGCACTCTTCACACAGAAATTCCAATTGACCCAGCTAAGGTTCACACCGGCAACCTGCTTGCTGTGAGGTGACAGCGATACCCACTGCACCACCGCGCCACCCCAGATAATAATAGTATAGACGAAAATCATCTGTATTTGTTGCAACTGTTCACCTGAGAACACTGGCTTTCGAGTAAAGGAAGGAATGTAGAACATTACTCAGTTTTGTTTTTCCTAAAGATAGCTGTAAGATGAATGTCCTGGAAACGAATGAAGAAGGAAAGAGTGATTTCTTAAGGCATACACTGAGTGGGAGAGATAAGACGGTGCACACATTTGGATTGGCTCGGAATGTCATTTGACCCTGGGCTGAAGATGTTTAATGATCCTGTGTGCGGAGCGTGGGGGTGCATAATTTTGTCCTAATTCGAACACTGTCTTAAGTTAAAGATGTGCAATATTTGCTAGAAGTGTGCAGCTGTTTATATTACACTTTTTTTGTGTATGCAATAATAAAGAATGTGGAAGATGCTAATGTAGAAACTGCTTATTTTACAGCCCAGTGTCAATGGAAAATGTACATTTTTGCGAAATATAAAATAAGTTGCTTCAGGTAATTTTCATTGCATGTTTCTGATTATGGAGCCAGATCAGTGTCAAAAATATAGTAATATATTTACTAAATAAAATTCATACACAATTCACATTTACAAAATTTCAATCACGAATTCAAAACACAATTAGTTAATACACAAATCCAATTCGTAATCCAGTTCTCAGTCGTGGAGTTAAAATAAAGAGTGGGGGGGTTGATGAAAAACAGATGAAAGTGAAGAGGGCGGATGTTCTGATGGGCTCCTAAAAGTATCTCTTGGGGCCCCAAAAGAGTGTGAACCATTAGAAAATAAAATACTGAACTATTTTAATATTATTTATTCATTTTCCTTCAACCCTTATTCATCAAGGGGTCCCACAGTGTAATGAACCACCAACTATCTCAGCATATGTCTGGATAGATAGATAGATAGATAGATAGATAGATAGATAGATAGATAGATAGATAGATAGATAGATAGATAGATAGATAGATAGATAGATAGATAGATAGATAGATAGATAGATAGATAGATAGATAGATAGATAGATAGATAGATAGGTAAGTAGAACTAAAGTAGACTTGAATTGAAATGCATATACATTTCTATAATTTTAATATATTTTATTAACAAAAACACCCAAAAACTCGATACTCTGCCTGTGACTGTGAAAAAATAAAAAAAATAAAATAAAAACAATCATTTTATGAGTCACAGTTCTCTCATGATATAATGGAGGTGAATTTTGTTGAAATGCCTCTATACATGGCTGACAAGTCTGATTTTTATCCAGAGCAACAAGTCAATGATGAGCTCATCAAACTACAATCCCACACTGTCAGAATCCTTAGGCTTTGTCTGATCATTTGACAAGGAAAAATGAACAACTGTCAGGTGAAATTACCATTTAAATGTGGATTTAATGGCTTTTGAATAACACCGCAACTCTTTAGGATGTCAAAGTTTCACATCATCCCCTGTACAATTTAGTCTATAATATATTTGTAAAATGCCTAAACTCTGGCCACATATAAACACAGCAGCTTCCTAATATGGTTTTCTTACCAGTTTTGAGCACTTTGCCCTAATAAAAGGAGTTAGTTAAAGTTTACCTCAGTTACTGAGTTAGTTTTTGAATCACATACTAAATTGATAAAAGCAACTAATTTACCTATTGTGTTTATAATGAGATGGACATTAATATGAACTATTACAATAAAACAATGTACACTATTTCATACTAATATATATTATTGCAGTGGTTGAAACACTTATTCAGCGATTGCTGTCAAACTGTCATTAAAGACCACATACTTTCCATCTATGTCCTAACTCAGGACAAGTGTTGCATGTCATGAGTTACAATAGAACTACTTACTCTATGTAAATTACTGGTCACAATTTACAATAAGGTTTCATTAGTTAATGCATGAACTAACAATGAGCAACTGTATTTTCATTAACTAATGTTAACTAGCATGAAAAGATACAGCAATAAATATTGGTCATGGTTGTTCATGTTAGTAAATCCATTATCAAACATTAAATAATAAAACCTTATTTTAAAGTGTTAATTAACTATCCACGGAAATTATTTTTGTTTTTAATTAATTTAATAAGAGTTACAAACAATAAACTAAAAAATGTAAATTTAATCACTATTTATGAGTTAAGATATTTTGAAAAATGTTAGAATTGTGTAACTGGCTAGAAACCATTGACTTGCAGTACATAGTAGGAAAAACAAAAACTATGGAAGTCAATGGCTACAGGTTTTAAAATTTTTTTTATTATTATTATTTTCCTTCATAAATATGATTGCACATGCTTCAAAAAAAGAATGAAATCAGTTGTATTTAATATATGATTACTTGTTGTGTCTTTAACATTTTACTCTACATTTCGTTTTAGATCTACTGCATGCATCCAGACTGTGTCATTCAGTTAGAGAAGGAGAAGTGTATTGAAAGGATGTTCCTGGATGATCCCAACAGTGAACCGGAATTAGGTAAGAAATCCATATTTATGTATGAGATTTTTTTTTTCCGGCAATGGAATACGATATTAAAAAGGTAATCACAACTTTAGAATCTTACAGTTAAATTGGTTTTGCACTCACAATTGTAATTTAATAAGTCACCAGACGTCTCAGAATTGCAACTAGACTCAAAAAAAATGTAATGAGTTTTTTTTTTCCTTTATTTAGAGTCTATCCTGTAAAAAATGCTGGGTTCCACACAATTAATTTTTTGTTGCATGCCAGGGTGGGTAATTTGGATGAACCACCCCCCACAAATGCCATGATGCGCATAAATTTAGAAAATGCGCATAACTGAGTAGGATAAACATATTATTTGATAAAACAAAATTGTGCATAAACTATGGAAATAGTTTTACCGCACAAATTGCAGTATGCACATTAAAAAAAGTCATGTGATTTTGTGATAAGAGATCATGTGATGATGAAAATGTGTGTAAATGGACAAACCAGCAGGTTGAGCACACTGTAAACCATCTGAACTGTTGTTTTGGTCATTCTAAAACACCTTACCATTAAAGTATTAGTGTTATTATACTATTAAAGACCACCAGAATCATGAGTGTCTGTGCTCAGCGTATAGGGCCCTTCAAACGCCACTGCACGTTCAATACGCTCAGTGGCATGTGCCAGTGGCATCTGTACGTCAGATGTCGTGTCACTTCATGTTAAAACTGCTGCTGGACGATTGCCTTTTGAGGCGCAAGTCATTTATTAGATGAAGAAAAGATTTACACTTCTCCTACCACAGTAAATTCAGTTTTTCTTGTTAATATTTGGCGCCTGTTAATCAAGAAGTGGCGATTTTGTTCCTTTTGACTCGTTGGATGGAAACACTGCTTTATTCGCACGTCTTTTATGCGATAATACAATTTTACGCATAAAGTTCATTCGCTTTTATGGAAACATAGCTATTGTCACAAAGTATTGAATATGTTCAAAAAGACTGCCAAACAGGGTAATGCTAACAGTACTTACTTCCTAACAGATGAGAATCTGTTGCTACCATGAGGAGTCTAGACTAACTGGCCACATTAGCAGGGATGTCTTGTATATTGGGCAGTATTAATTTGTCCCGTTCACAATTTTTGCCAAATAAATGTCCAATGGAAGCTTTATTACCAAGCGGAGTCCTCAGCCGTCAACTGTCACTTTACAGCAAAAGGTGCTAATCCCGTCAAATCTGTTTTTTTTTTTCAGGCTGTTTACACCTAGACACTTTACTTTTTTTATTCCGATCGAATATAAGTCCGATAGCTCAGACAACTTCAGAAGGTGGCCTGGGACACATTCTAGACGAAACTGGACGGTTCTAATTATTTGTTGAAAAAAACTATGACCTAAAGAAAATCTGACCAGCGATCTGTAGGTGCGCTTTTACAGCCAAGCACACCTAAAGTACGAAATTATATTAAAACACAGTTTGTATAAGCATACAACACATGCCAGTTTTGCAAATGCATTTTTGCATGCCATATTAAAGTATAAGAAAATGTTTTAAAAATAATCTCTGTTTAAATATAAATCACCTATTGAATATTCAAGCATGTGGTGCTGTGATGAATAAACACTAATACAATCTGTATATTTTGAAAAAGCATTGTAAAGTTAAAATGATTGTTATCAATATTGTGCGTATTGATTATCACAACATATTGCATTATTGAATTCCACCTTATGTCCCAATAAAAATGAAAAAATCACATATAGTGTGTGTTTGTACTAAAAACATATGCACATAATCTTAGTAAGCAACTTGACAAAATAGTCATAATTTTGGTACTGCAAAAAGCATACACATGATTTCAGTAGACAAGCTAATCCAGTACAAAATATTTCATAAAATGTCACCAAAATGCTGTATTTAAACTTCGTAATCAAATACAAAATGTGGGGAATTTTTTTTTTTTTTTTTTTACAAGTTTAAGCAGACTGAACAAAAAACAATTAGGTTGTCCCCCAAAAAACTCAGGAATTGAGTTGATTCAGCTCATTTTAAATCAGTAGTTCGAACAAACAGCAGACATCATTTGAGTGAAAAATGTGATAAAAAATGTTAGAATCAGAATTACTCTTATTCTTTTTTTGGAAATACGTGTGTGAACGTGTGTGTGTGCATTTACTATAGTATATTTTAGATAGAAACGTCTTCCAATCACTATACAGATAAAAGGTTATCTTTTTTTATTCCATTAATGTAAAAACATCTTCCTATAGTACTAATAATAGCTGCAATTTTAGTGCCTCACATATTTCACATATCTGTTTTGCTACGCAGTGCAAAAGCTATTAGTGCTTAGCTGTAAATCAAAAATCATCAGCTAAATATAGCAGACTTGCAGTTGTTAATAGACATAATAAGAAACATTTAAATTAAGTTTTAATATGAGCTTCAGTTTAGATTATGAATTTCACCAGTGATCTAAAATAAGTAACAGAATTAAACCTAATGCTGTCAGACTAAGCTGGGAAATTTAAGACACTGTGACAGTTTTCAGGAAGTGTGGGGAAGATCATAAGCTCAGAACTGACTCTGATACCCCTCCAGTGATGTCTGCATGTGGCATTGATCATAATTCTTTGGACAGTCACAATCACAGTCAGTAATGAAATGCTGACGTTTTGATTTGACAAGGAGCTGTCCTTACCAAATGGACTCATGCATTAACATGAAGCTACAGCTGCCTGCCGTTTTAGGCTTAAGCTGAAACTTAAGAGAATAGAGGGCTGAGATGTAAATAAATGCAGAAAGCATATACTGTAACACACAGACCGAGGCTAAGGGGGAAAAAAAAGCCTAGCTGGTTCAAAGTAAAAAAAATTGTGTTAAAAAGCATGTTTTATTTTGTTAGTTCATGTATGTATATTGCAATGGTTCATAAATTACATGGTCGGTAAGAGTCACTAAAATGTTAATACTTTATTATATTTGAAAATAACATACCACTTACTCTAAATCTAACCATAAGCTAAAATAACATTACAGAGGTCACTTCTGGATCAAAGTAAGGGCTCTGGAATATCTGTTATTATATCATAGGCTAATTTTGGACACTTGCTGTTGTTTGCAACCTGTCAGTGTTTACAGTATTAACACCATTGTTTCCTAGTTCTCATGTTAATCCTGTGTAAAATCCTGTTGAAAAGGAGATCTATCAGAACAAAACACTGTAAGAATAAAAAGACTGTAACAGTCCTTGTGGTATCATTAATATACATACCCCAGGCAGCAGTTGATTGGCCACAATGTTTCCTAGTGAGATTACACATAATGCAAGATTTACAGATTCTAAATTTATTCGATGTCACCAAAATAAGCATAAGGTCTGTTTTAAGGATCACTGTTTCATAGTTATCACTAACATTATGCATTCATTCATTTCAAAACACTACTAGTTCAGAAAATCTTCAGAAAATCATGAAAACTTCTAATATTTTAAAGTGTTAAACATTAGTCTATTACTCCTTGGATTTACTAGATTATGAACTTGTTTGGTATTTTTTAGTAGAATTGTGTATATTCCATATAAAGTATAAGATGAACAGTCAGTTCTTGTCATGTGACTCGCGAACACCACGTCTACATCATTCAAAATATGCGAGCAAGAAAATAAATAACAAACTTGCCCTTGTAAAAGACGCAATGTGAACATTCCTTAGTTAATAGCCTCAGACATAGTTAATCCAGTGTGCATGCATATTAGACTCGTAAAACATTCTTGGAACTTTAAACTAGCGCACAGTTGGCATAACTTTGTTTAGTTGCAGCAGTTTTGTTCAGTGCAGAAATGCGGTGTTGAGAAGTCTTTATGATTAATTAACCGTGACAAATGAAAGTGAAATTAGTTAATCGTTGCATCCCTAGTCTATTTAAATGTATATTTTGTTATTTGAACATGTATGATGTAACATTTGTCATATGTTAGTAATGAAGCAACAAACACATTGGTAAGCTTGTAATGAGGCAAGAAATACATGTACACTACTTAATGTTTTTAATGCATGTTTATGCATTTTGTCATATTACCCAGCTCTTGATATGATTTTTCTTGAATTAGAGGATGCCAAAAACTTCAAAAACTCATCTGTTTATGCAGAGGTTGATATTAATTCCGGCCTGTGTTTTCATATACGATAAAACCACAAAATACAAGTCTAAACACATTTCTATTGGCCCCTTTTATTGAGTATAATTATAGTTTAGCCTACATCCACAAAACAACTCAAGAACAAACTAGTTTACTCCAATGGCATGAAGATTGCCCACTAACTCCATCTATCCAAATTAAACTTCTCAACCACTTCAGTTGAAAAGATTGTCATTAAATAGGGAATCTACACAATTTACTAACATATTTTGTGACAGCTGACATATGTCATTTAAAAAGGATTCTACTCAATTTGCTGAAAGAGTTTGTGACAGCACTCTAGCATGTGCATGACCTCTAAAAACGGAATCAAATCTCAAACCAAATCAGTGGATTCTGAATTATCTGAACACTTGTGAATGGCCACTGTGATCAGATATGTCTGTGATTGGCTACTTTGCTCAACACTGAAAGAAAAATTTACATCATCATCCGTGCAAACACAAATATGAACTGGGTCATTTGACACTTTTGTTCTTTTTAATAAGCTATTATTATGTCATAGTTTCAAATTTCATCTCTAAATATGAGCCAATATTGATATACTGTAAGCAGGGCAGCTGCCGGCTAAAAGGCCATTAATACTTAATGTTACTATTTTACAACCAAAAATATGTTTTCCAGATTCATGAACATAATTTAGCTGAGAGTTATGCACGCGATTCATCTTGTACTTTTTTCCTCTTCTCGGCTCCAGACTGCTGTTGCCTTTTCCTGGGCATAGAGCTGCAACTTGCATCAAATATAAGTGGATAAGTAGACCGGGCTGCCCCACGTGCACACGGCTATGCGCGTACACGGAAAAAAATTACGTCACATGTTTGTTTTTGCGTCCATCATAAAATGTTTTTTTAATGTATTTAACAACATATTATTAATTAAGATTTTATTTACACTCATTTTATGTTATTATTAGTAAATAAATATCAATATTTTTTTTGAGCAACCGAGATGGTGCCTCCCTCCGGAGTTGAGGCTCTATGCAGCCTGCGTACTCTGCGCATAGGGAGCGGCGGTACTGACTGTAAGGTGTGTGTGAGTAATATAGTGAGCTAACAACACATGCACATGGTTTTTAAATCGTTTTTTGGAGTTAATTAATGTCACAAATACCTGTAACTGACTATTACACACCTTAGTAAATCACATTGCATGATTTATTTAAATTATCTTGTCCTAAAGTTGTTGTTTTTTTCTCTTTTTTTTCTGAATGAAGTCATGGTCATATACAAAAAACCCTGTCTACACTTTTTTTGGAGCAATTATTTTAGTGTGTGTTTGGTAAATCCTGACAGTAGTTTAACAATATAAGAAAATAAATAATAAATAAACAATTCGTGTGTTATGAATGTGACCTTTGAAATAAAATCTCAAAACATAAACATAAATCATAACATAAAACATAAAATCTAAAAAAAATGCATATGTAAGTATGTTAACATTATATTGAAACATCTGTTTATATTTTCCAAAACAATTAACCACAGAGTTATAGGAGCAGACAAATTTCTATCTGTAAACATATTTTAGATTTTAACTGAGAAAATAGATATGTGTTATGGATGTGACCAAAAAAGTTAGCGGGTTTACAGTATACAACATACTTTGTAAAACTGCACAACACAAAAGAAATATTGCTCAACAAAAGGATAAGAGTTGGCTCATTTTAGAACAAAAACGATTGATTTTATTTTATTTGACATTTTTTGCATTTATGAGGAAAAGCCCTGTTATGGATGTGACAGATCGGCACTTTTGTGTCTGAAAACATTAACAGAGAAATTTTTGAATATTTTTAAAGCACTGTAAAATTCTTGCTCACACAAAAAATGTGATATTTTGGCAAAAACTTTTGAATGAAATTTATCAAATCTGCATAAAAATGAGTCATCATTAATAGATAATGAAAACTGAAAATATATTTATGCATGTGTCGTTCTAGGAATTTAGAACAAATGCTGGTAAAGACATGTTTTGGGTTGAAATGATTGAATATGTTCTACAGTATATCTTGGTTGCAGTAGCTTATTTACATTATTTATTTAGTTTCATCTTTACCCCATTATGCTGGCTCATTTCTTCATTTACTTTTGCTATTTTTAGCTGCTGAAAATGAGCACTGATTGGATCACTGGCTCTTTGAACCATTTATTTATTTCTTAAGTCATCATACTTCAGAAGTCAGGTCTCCTAGTGCTCCCAGAAGTTCTCCTTCAATTAGGAATGCCTGTGATGTGCCGCATTTCAGGCAGATTCTGGAGAACAAAGACAAACAGCGCTGTCTTTTATCTAATCACGCATCTGTGTCCAATTTACACAAGTAATTAAAGCTGGCCCCAGGAGAGGAATCATAATCTGTCATTTTGCGTGAGCGTTCCAATGTATTCCAGGAAGAAAAATGTCCTCCTTGCAAACACCAGGAAAATAAAAAAAGCAATTAGACCAAAATCTATCTTGCTTTTCATATTGTTTTTGGTCTGAGCTATAGCAGAGCAAATAGTGAAAATAGCAGACAAAAAAATTTGTTATGGTATTGTAATCAGGGACAACAATTTTAAACAATTTTCCATCAATTTCCTTTAGCAGTATTTGGTACTGCTGCAGAGAAAATGACAGACAATGATGAATGTATGACAGTTTTCTGTCTATAAGAGCTTCTAATGTCAGCTCTTGAGTGATCCACGTCAGTTTGTTTTAAACAGTTAGACGATACTTTTGGGAGCCATTAAATATTCATCTGAAACAAACTGTGGACACAATTGAGAATTGGGCTGATGCCTTATTTAAATTTTTAAATAAGTTAATTCTCTTAACTTTTATTTATTCAAAAACAGACCTATAAATAATTGATGAAAAAAGCCATAAATATTAATAATAAAATATATTTACTACATAATTTTTTTTTGATTTATTAAAATAATCATTTATATTAGTAATTTAAATGAAATGTTATGGTCTAAAGTTTGATTTAAATTATCTAAATTAACAATAAAAAGTAATTATTTAATAATCTGAATGTCAGCATTTAGTTTTTTTTTATTAATTGCCAAAATATATTTTTTAGAAACAAACCTATAAATCACTGATGAAAGAGGCCAAAGACATTAATAATAGCATAAATAAAATATATTTATTTAATAAAAAAAAAGAAATGTTATGGTCTTGTTGTTTAAAATGTCTTCAACCCATTAGCTGAATTATCTACACTAACAATAAAAATTACTCCTAAAGCTTACCTTAATATCAACATTTACTAGTATTTCTATTAATTCATGAATTTTTATAATTTTTTTTTATAAACAGACCGATAAGATCACAGATAAATTAAATCACAAATAACATAAATTAAATACATTTATTAGATAAAAAAATGAAATGTTATGGTCTTGATGTCTAAAATTTCTTTAATTCATTAACTAACAATAAAAAGTACTTCTATTTAGTACTTTTTCTAGTACTTATTCTAGTACTTACTTATTCTAGTACTACTTTTTAGAAACAGACCTATAAATAACAGATGAAAGAAGCCAAAGACATTAATAATACAACTAATAAAATATATTTTTAAAATAAAAAATGATTTGTTATGGTCTTTTGGTCTAAAATTTGTTTAATTCATTAGCTGAACTATCTAACAATGAAAAAAGTGCTTCTAAAGCATTAAATAATCCTAATGCCAACATTTACCAGTATTTTATTAATTCCCCAAACATTTTTAATAAATAATTAATTTTAATAAAATATCTGTATTAAATAAAAAATGGGTTTATTAAAATAATTAATAATTCAATTAAAGTTTTTTTTTATTAAATATTTTGGTGTTGTTGTCTAAAATTTGTTTCATTCATTAGCTAAATTAAACGTCAATATTTACCAGTACATTATTAAAATGGAAAGTTGTCGGCAGTTGTTTTAAAGATCTCATGCAAAACCTGAACTACATTTAACATTTGTATTTTTATTAAATGGCTTCAACAAAGAATGAATGAATGAAAGAATGAATGCTCTACAAATGTTTATTGCACATTTTTAGTTAAAGAATTAAATAATATTATCATCATGAATTCATAATTGTATACATTTACATACATATGCAGATTAGTTCATTTTTTAAATGCCTTTGACAATAGGGAGTTGAAATCCACATGCTCAAAAAGGTTAAGCATTCAGTTAAAGGATGCTAAAGGCTCTGGAATAAACCGTTTCGTCTTAAACACTGTAGAATGTTTATTTTATTGGAGTACCAAAAAATATGAGTAAACCAGATTGGAATAAACTGAACATTTCCTTTAAAGTGTTCTAGCTGTTGTTGTGTGCCTTTGTTACAGACTGTTATAATTCAAGAGACAAGATGTTTGAGTGTTAGGCTTGCGATGGCGTGTATTTAAAACACCCGCTTGGCCTTTTGTTGTTATAAATGTTTGACATTTACGCCGACCACCAAGAAGCAAATGTCAGCCTAACGCTGTTTGAATTTATGTATGTAATTTAGAGTGCACACTTTGGCAGTTTATTAGGCTGCAGTGAAGACTGTTGCATGTGAGCTGTACTAATAAGAATGCAAATGGAATGGAAACAGAAAATCTTTAATATTGTAAATAACCGTAAAGTTGCTGTAAAACACACTGTTAGCTCTTCTATTTTTCCTAACAAGAATATTTGGGTAATATTTCTGAGCTATTTGAAAATGTTCTAATATTTGCACCAGAGGAAAAACACAGCTGACAGATGCTGTCCTGCACATGTAGATCAACACACACACACACAAAACACTTACACTTTTCCTCTTTACGATTTCTCTTTGCATCTTTAATCCTTGATGGAGATGATAAGATGCTTTAGTATCACATGGTTGGTTCACTATGAAAGTCTCTTTTACCCGTCAACAGATCACTAAAGGAAAATTTTGAGATGCCAAAATAAAAATAGATTAAGGAATAAACAGATAAGCTGTTCTGTCTGCTGATTTACATGTACTCAGACACACAATAGAAGAAACACAGAGCGATGCTGACAGCATGCGATTATATGTAGTGAAGGGCAAAGAGAGACACAGAATAACAAAAATAGCAAAGATCTACAAGGGTAGACATTCTAATTTTAAATTATTTAAACATTTTGAGTCAAAACAGCTAGTGAAAAGCCTCTTTTGGCATTAGAATCTACTACATGATTTACTGAAATATTAGTCTTTGTGTTAGTAAAATACTTTAGTGCAATATTAGTCAGTGAAACATTAGTGCTAAAAAGATGAGATTGCAAATGTAATGGTTTCTGCATGATTCACTAAAACAAATGAAAGACGTTTCAATACTATTATCAATTAAATTTTAGACTTATAGGAAAAAAAACTTTTTTCTAATGCCCAGTGGGAATTTTTTTTTACTTCCCTCATTAAAATTTAATCACATATTTCCCAAACACATAAACAAATTTTAGTGTAAGAAAGATAATTAAACAAAATTGATAAGTTAAATATTTAAAGTTAAATATTTTCTTTTTTATTTTTATTTTGTTGGTTGTATCAATTGAGTAGCTTTACATAGACAAAGCGTTTGCAAAAACCATCATTAGTAAACTAAGGTCACAAGTTCTGTCGTTACAAACATAGTTCATTGATTTGGCATTTCCCAAATCCATCGTTCCAACAAACATTCGCAAACGACATTGCAAAATTGTACTTTTGCAACTACACCTCTATAGCTGTAGAAGCATAGTTCCTGGTTGTGTTATATTCCCAGTTATCCCTCCAATGTTCTATTCATTTAGAACATTATAACATTTAAACTTGGAATGATTTAAAAAATCATTAAAGTAATCTCGGCGATGCAGTGGTGCAGTAGGTAGTGCAGTAGGAAGTTTGTGTGTGGAGTTTCTATGTTCTCCCTGCGTTCGCGTGGGTTTCCTCCTGTGCTCCGGTTTCCCCCACAGTCCAAAGACATGCGGTACAGGTGAATTGGGTAGAATAAAATTGTCTGTATTGTATGAGTGTAAATTAGTGTATATAGATGTTTCCCAGAGATGGGGTGCAGTTGGAAGGGCATCTGCTGCGTAAAAACATATGCTGGATAAGTTGGCGGTTCATTCCACTTTGGCGACCCCAGATTAATAAGGGGACTAAGCAGAGAAGAAATTGAATGAATGAATGAATGAATGAATGAATTAAAGTCATCTCTCTTCGATGTAATTTGCTTTTAAAGTATTTCTACAGTTCAGGTTTAGTGATTTTCATATTGACAATTGCGTTCCATTCATAATGCACTTTGAAAACATTTATGCAATTTTGCACACAAACATAGCTCATGACAAAAGCTATAAGTAATATATTATTTAAAAGTGGAATTTAGGCTATGTTAAGTCTCCAAAGCTTGTATATCATACGTTAATGCTTTTAATTTATATTAAGAAATGTATCTGTACTGTATATGACATGGGCCTGTTGGTTAGAACATTTCTGCACTGGTTCGGATGTGTCAAAGTTGTAAATGTAGACTTAAAAAAAAGAATTTAAAAAAGCAATATACTTAATAATAATTAGAATAATAATTCAACAGAGGTTGCGATATCTGCTACCAGATCTATTTTCAGTTGTCTGACACCAACATGCATATATACTAAAGTAATTTATAATAAATACTATAGTGTCTTTTAACTATGCTCACACTGGCACCTCCAATAGCTGGCACTGGCACCTCTCAGCTAAAAAGTTAAAAGTAAATGTTAGGAATTGTTTTTTTTTTATGTATGGGTGATATATATTGCATCACCAAAAATGACTGCGGTCATGTTCATGTGTTGCGCAATATATCGATATATTGATTGTTGTGACGTCCGAGTTTGGATGTCTATTAGATGTTTTTTAATCACACAAAAATGATTTCTGTGATGTAGCCCCTTTCATTTGCATTAAATTTTGAGAAAACACAAAACTGAACATTTAGCCTAATTAACCTCAAATGTGGCATTTAACATATTATGCATGCTAAAATGCTGTGCCATTGTTTTGACTGAATTCCTACAATCTGTTTCCTTGTAAGAGCAGATGGAAGCCTATTTTTGTCACTTAACACTTGCACTGATTTTCACTGAATCATAAGAATGGCTGTCAAGTAGCACGCCTAAATATATCTTAAACTAGGCTGTTCTATTCTCAGGTGCCGTAAATACCCCAATAAAAACTGGTTCACAGGCAGAGCAACCACAAACCATATCCAGCAGTTCCGTTTTTTGTAATTATCATAGTTTAATTATAATTATGTATTAATTATTTTAATTATTACTTAGAATAATTCAAGATATTCTGTCTTTTTGTTCAATTCTCTAGTCTGTCGATGGATGTGGGACAACCTTACCTGCTGGCAGCCTGCAAGACTGGGTCAAGTGGTCTGGATGCCCTGTCCTGAACTATTTGAAGTCATGAATGATGAAAATAACGGTGAGTGGATGAATGATACCACAGATTGTACAACTTATTGTAGAGAGGTGTGTTATTAATCAGGCTGCTTTGATGCCTGTTGGATAATTAAATAAACATAAAGTCATACAACAAAGCATTCATCTAGAGCAGGGGTGTCAAACTCAATTCCTGGAGGGCCGAAGCCCTGCACAGTTTAGTTCCAACCCTGCTCCAACACACTTACACTTAGGACTCAATTAGTTTGATCAGGTGTGCTTAATTAGGGTTGGAACTAAACTGTGCAGAGCTGCGGCCCTTTTGGAACTGAGTTTGACACCTGTGATCTAGAGCAAGGGTTTCAATAGTCTCCTATATAATGTTATCAGACTATTAGAATTATATTCTCCAAATTTTACCCATATCCTACAGAAAATAAAAGAAGTATTTTATAGTTACATAAAAAACAACATGCAAATAAAAAGCCATCAGCTTTCTTTTTCTTTTCCAATTCCATCACGACCCTTAAGGTTATTACGTCAAATTAACAGTACAGCAATAGTGATAGTTGCAGCAGATTGATTTTACAGCACAATGCTAAACTTTGACACCTTTATGGCACTCACATACATTAAAAACAAAGGCCACAACTTAACATGGTGGATGATCTCCAAGTGGCGGTCTCCAAAATTAAGCCAAGCGTAGTCTTGTGCTGTAAATATTGTGCCCACCATTCTCATTCAGTCAGGTTAATATTAAACAAATGATTTCTGACTATAAAAAGTATAGCTTTGTTAGACTGCTGCACTTTTTTGTGTTGTCAAAATGCTCGTATTTATATAGTTTCTACT
Source organism: Danio rerio (assembly GCF_052040795.2). Classification (NCBI taxonomy): domain Eukaryota; kingdom Metazoa; phylum Chordata; class Actinopteri; order Cypriniformes; family Danionidae; genus Danio; species Danio rerio. Next base: position 35,244,740 of record NC_141026.1, on the reverse strand, counting down.
GGTGTGTGTGTGTGTGTGTGTGTTTGCACCATTGTGTGCAATCTTTGTATGTTAACCACCTCAGAGGATAGTGAGGGATGCAAGTCACTGGGATTGTTATTTTGGGGTCGTTGATCTAGAGACCAAAACAACATAAAGAAAACAACCAAAATACATTAGCAAACCCTCAGTAGTGCACTATAGATTAGAATACTTTAGAAACTGCATATTGAAATTTTCTGAGAAAGTTTATAAAGCATCTACTCTATAGCGTTGTGATGGTGAGTTTTGGATGGACAAACAATGCATATACTATATACTTTTTAATGTCATTACAAGCTTTCATATATTCTTTCATCTGCTGAAAACTAAAGTTGTTTTGAAGAATTTTAAGAAATGTACAGTTTACGTTGATAAAAAAAAATTCAGTGTAGTTTTTGTCTGTAAACCTGAAATCAGTGGGAACTATCAGACTGTCAGTCTAAATTCTATTATTTGTGTATCTGTTTTGGAATTCGATGCACATTTTAAGGAAAAATCACTAGCCCTGTGAAATGTAAAAAATAATAATAATAATATTCAAGTGCTGTTTAATGGAGAATTTTTAAAATAATAGTTTTAAAAACTAATTTCTAACAACGTATTTATTTTGTCCTTGCCATGATGACAGTACATATATTTGAGTTATTCCGCAAAATATTAGTATTTAGCTCAATTCAATGGCTTAACTAGGTTAATTAGTTTAACTAAATTCTATTTATTAGGCAAGTTATAGAAAAAATTTGTTTGTTTCTGTAGCTAATTAAAAAAAAAAATGAGGGGTCTGATACATTGACATTTTTTGACTGCTTTTATTCAAGCCAGCAACGGAAATTAGACTTCCTCCAGATGAAAGATACTGTAAAAAATCCCTTGCTCTGTTAAACCTCACTTGGGAAATGTCTGAAAATTGCCAAAAACAACAACAGCAACAGGGTTTGCAATACAGATGTTATCTTACATCATTATAATGTGTTGCTGTTTCACTGGATTATCATGTCTTATGAGGCAGCAGCAGTAGGCTACTGTTGGCATCTGTATTCTGTGCTGCTGTCTCCACAGGTCTCTATATTCAATGAGGTGTGTAGACCAGACTGACTGGCAGTATATTGTCATTTTCCACTTGACTTCCACTTCACAGCCTTGTCTCTTTATTGAATTTCAGTGTGTTTCCTACAAATAATGTTTGAAGTTTACTATGCAAAATCAGAGTAGCTGAAACGGAAATAGATTTCCAGAAACTCTAAACTGCATAAGGATTTTAAAACACATGAATTCAAATCAAATTGTATTAGTATACATTATATTTTATCATTCTTTTTTGTCATTCACACTTCAGTTCCAATCAGATGTGCACAAAAAAAAAAAAAACAGATTTCAATGAAAAGTCTCAACAAGGTTTCACTTGTTTAATTTCTGTAAGAATGTCTCTAGCTAATGGCCCTACAAAACCAAATGACATTTCTGTGGGGAGTTTTGCTTGTTCTCCCCGTGCTCGCGTGGGTTTTCCTTAGGTTCTTCAGTTTTCTCCCACAATCCAAAAAACACACACCCTAAGTAAATTGAACACACAAAATTGATTCCATAGTCAAGCTCTTAGTAAGTACACCTCTCTTCATACATCCATATCTGTCATTTAGCTATAAATAAGGGGGGGGGGGGGGGGTTAGTTCATCAAGATCTACCTGAGCTCAAACTCCCCTCTCGCTCTGGAAACGGGAGGGAGCCCAGGGCTCCAGGATCTCATAAGCTCAGGGCTCTCTCAGGACAGCATGTCAGACAAGTTTTATTATCAATCAGCACCCGCAGGAAATCCACACCAACACGGGGAGAACATGCAAACTCCACACTGAAATGCCAACTGATCCAGGACTCAAACCAGCAACCCTCTTGCTGTGAGGCAAACGTGCTAACCACTGAGCCACCGTGTTGCCCATATTTCATTTCAGCTTTACTTAAATTACTGTAATAGCTTTAGTTTTAGTAAACAACATTTTCTGATCATGTTTATTTAAGTTATTGTACAGTAGTTTGGTCTTCTGTTACCTCTTTTCGAAATGACTTCACAATATCAACTGTGTGGTTATTTAACAGAGTTTGGAAAGGTGAGTCGTAACTGCACTGAATATGGCTGGTCGGAGATGGTCCCACACTACGTTGATGTTTGCCCTTTCAATGAAAATGGAACAAATCCAGTAAGTTCTCTTCACTTTTTTTTTTTTTTTTGCTTTATACTACTCCTAACTCCTTCTCTAAAAAACTATTGTGATATTACATTGTATTAAAGTACATTTAGTATTTCAATTCCTCTTTATTTCTATACTAGTGCTCTTACAATTTAGATTGTGCCAAAGCAGTTTAACATAGAAGTTGTAGTAAATTGAAACAGTGTCAGTTCGGTTTGCAGAGTTGAAGTTCAGTTCAGTGGATTTTAATTTTCACTGCTGAAAGTCCAAACAGTATATAGATATAGACTTATTATTTACTGTTATATGTTTGAATTATGTTTAATCTTCATTTGTTCTGTGTGTGTGCAGGATATGTACTATGTGTCAGTAAAGGCTCTGTATACTGTGGGCTACAGCACCTCTCTGGTATCTCTCACCACTGCCATGGTCATCCTCTGCAAGTTCAGGTCAGAGTTCAACCTGGCTTAAGCTTGTTGCTCACAAAGAGGACATAACAGTTCACTGCATTCTATTTATATAAGCCCAAAGTATCATATCAATTTTTACAAGGGCACTTTAATGCAGAGTCGTTTAAAGTAAATTCCATCTAATAGCATGCACAAAAACTTGAGAGTCATCTTTGTCCACCATCTACGCTTTTTTCTGTAAAATTATAACCTGGTTGTAGACAAATAAAGTAGTTACATACACACAAATTAGTACAAAAGCTGTTTAAAGTTTATGTATGAGCTGGGCCGCGTACATTTTAAGCCAGGGATCTCAAACTCAGTTTGGCGCAGGGCCATATCAGGGACTGACAATTCATAGGAGGGCTATTTTAACATATATTTCCAATGTTTAAATCGGGCCCAGAAATAATATGCTTATGCCTTACTCTTAAAATAGAAACCTAAAGTAACCCGTACATATAGTACAGTACTTAAATGTCCAGCAGGTGAGGGTTCAAAGCCACAAGTGGCTGCTATATGTTACTGCACAACAATGATAGTGATTCAAAAACATATTCATACATTTTGGTCAGGCTGAATCTCATTATATTTTGACGTCAGTTGTGTGTCAGAGGAAGGAAGGCAGCGGGCTGGCAGTTTGAGACCCCTGTTCTAAGCGTTTTTAGAAATATCGGACTGTGCGCATACAGTATGTATTCTTGTGATGAATTTTCCACCACCCTAGTGTACGAAACTACACTAAACCTACAAAATTAAGGGGTTAATCTTCAGATGATACTTGAGGTCCAAGGTCAACTTTTAGTAATATTATGACAACATGAAAGCAATTGGGAACAACAGCAACTCAGCCATGAAGTGGTTCAGCTCATGCTGAGATACACAGTGCACAGAAGTCAAGAAGAATCATTAGCTTCAGACTACCTGAAGAACAGTACACAGAGAGCTTTAAGGAATGAGTTTTCATGGCCGAGCAGCTGCATCCAAGCCTTACATCTCCATGTGCAAACCACCACTGGACATTAGAGCAGTGGAGAGGTGCACTGTGGAGTGACAAATTACACTTTGAATGAGTCTGAGGTTGAGGAAAGTGAGTGGCCTGCACAGAGTCCTGACCTCAGCCCAAAAGAACACCTTTGGGATCAATTAGAGGAAAGCCTGCAAGACTGGACTGCTTTTTCAACATCGTTGCCTGACCTCACAAATATGCTTCCAGAATTCCTATAAACACACTCCAAAACCTTGCAGAAAGGCTAGAAGAGTTGAAACCTTTATAGCAACAAAGTAACTCCTTATTAAAACCTAGATTAATATTAAGACGTCTTGTGCATGTGAAGACAGATGTCCCAAAACTATAAGCAATATAATGCGTTGCATAATAAACAAAGACCCTTTAGCTAATCAGAATCTAATTAGTATTTTTTTTTTTTAAATACCAAACTAATATACTAACATTTACAAACATGTTGCATTTGGAGTTAGTGCATGTTTATCAATGAAAGCAATAATGTTTGGTTCAGCAATCTTTTGTTTGTCATTTATAATATTACAACTTCAGTTTCTGCTCATCCTATAAAAATGTATCACATTTTTTTTTCTTCACATAAATATAAAGCAGCACTGTTTAAGCATAAACATCAATATTCCTGATGGCTGAAAAATACGGACACATTTAAAACTGTAATAAATTCATCAAATAAATGTGACCTCTGCGAACGTAACACGTTTGTTTTAAAACAAAAAAACCTTTTCATCCTCAAACTTTCACATGACACGGTACACATATGATGTGTTTTTGTTCTATTTCATCTAATATTTCTTTATTGCGATTGGCTTTCCCTCAGGAAGCTACACTGCACCCGGAATTTCATTCATATGAACCTGTTTGTGTCCTTCATCCTGAGGGCCATCTCGGTTTTCATTAAAGATGGCATTTTATATGCAGAGGAGGACAGCAACCATTGCTTTATACACACTGTGAGTCTCTCAGTCTCTTTTCCCTTCAAATAGCACACAAATAGCCGGGCAGTCATGGTGATGGGCCCATTAACATCCCGGGTTGCCCATGTCATTTCTTTGTGGAAGGAATTAGTCTCAGAATGACACGTTTGTGTTGCTGTTATGTGCTTTAATTTGCTTCGGATAATGAGGTCTCCGTAGTCACCTCACAGTCGCTTTTTGCTTGGCCAACTAGCTAAATGCGCTCTGAATGTTTCCCTGTGCAGCAAGTTGTTGGAAATAAGTTGATTTTAAAGGAATAGTTCAACTGAAAACTAAAATTGTAACATTTACTTTATGCTTGTGACATTCCAAATCTATCGTAGATGACATTGAGAGTTTATGCAGATCCCAGCAGGCACACAACATCATAAGACATTTTAATATTAGGTTAGGTTTAGGTTGTGACATCAGGTAACCAAAATTCACTTTCTAGTCAGCGTCTATAGACAATGTTATTTTGATGTCCAATAACGACGTTGTTTGAGTATTGGGTTGATTTTAGGTTGGAAAATGTTGTAAAGCCAACATCTTAAACCAATGTCATATTGATGTCAAATACTGACGTTTATTTGTCAGGAATGGCAACCAAAATCCAACTTCTGATAGACATCAAAGTGATAAAGTCTACACAATGTCAAACTGTAACATCATTATATGTTGATATTTGGTTGATTGTAAGTTGGGCATTGGACACATTGGGTTCTGACGTCAACCCGATTTTCATTTCCAAATAAAATGCAGTTCCATGACGTTGGGTTACAACATCAATCTGACCATGTTGACATCCTGTGCCTGCTGGGATTTAAATTATGATTAAATTCATCAGTATCAAACATGTAAAAATGCTATATTGATGCTGTGTTTTCTTTCTGCAGGTGGAGTGTAAAGCGGTGATGGTATTTTTTCACTATTGTGTTCTGTCAAATTACTTCTGGCTGTTCATCGAGGGCTTGTATCTCTTTACTTTGCTCGTTGAGACGTTCTTTCCAGAGAAAAGATACTTCTACTGGTATACCATTATTGGATGGGGTAAGACCTAAAATTACACCTGCACATCCTGGGCCTGAAATGAATACTTGTCAAGTTCCAAATTTTTGAATTTATGATTTTAGCAATGTCTGAGAATGCAACAGAGTTTTGTGTAAGGTGAACACATTATTAGGAACTATTGCTTTCTGTGTACAGAACTGTAACATTATGCACTATATTTTGCACAACAATGTAGTCATTATTTAATACAAATATATCTGAATCTTTAAAATATGGCAACTTCACGCATGATGCCTGTACTTTGCAATTAAAAATTAACCATTATGTCAAGAGAGCAACAAAAAGGCAATCAGAAAACTTTTCTTTGAAGAAATATCAAAATTTGATTTCGGTAGATGTCCCAATTCTACCTGAAGTTCTGAAAGTCTCACAAATTTAACGTCTCTCTTAAGTCAAATAAATCCCTAGAATCGAGCAAGTACAGTAAGAGAGGAGTCTTTTCAGTGCAATTTGGTGTGCTAAAAGTGGCAATAGCTTGGAAACCAACCAGTTAATGCAACTTACATACAAACAAGCGATTGAAAATGGAATAGGAGTACAACTGCCAATTTTGGGGCTAATGTGATTTAAATTAACAACACTTTTTATGTAGATTACTTCACAGTCATCCAAAAAGTTTATTTTAAACGTTATATATTTTTAAACTCTAGCCTACGTTAAATGAACTGTGAGTATACAGTCATTTAAACCCCCTTTGTGTTTTTATAGGCTACTTCTGGAAATGGCTCTTTGCCACAATATCCCTTAACAAACTTATTATTAGTTTGAATTAGGTTAATTTTTAAACCTTTACTTTCTAAAAATATAATAGTGAAAGTGTAAAATAAAAATATCACCCACGTACACACAGTATACTGTTCAGATGTATGTGAAAAGCATGGCTGAAGCTTTGGGAAACAAAACAATACGTTGTTCAGGTCTGATTATAAAGTAGGTACAAGCAAACAGCCCTTCACTTCAATGAAATATGAATACTAAGTATGTTATTACCTTGAAGCCGATAACGACATTTCGTGATTAGTGAAGGCAACAGCGTTCATGCTTAAGTCCACATTCAGTTCTCCTTTAATCAATCAGTATTAATGGCGTTCGTGTAAGTAATAAGTAGATTGTTTGCGACCTCTGCTGGTCAAAACAATTACTACTACCTTGCAGGCTGCAGTAATTCTTGTTTCTGCAGGGAATTTCTGCGGGATGATTTGTATTTACTTACATTCCTGATCTAAAACGTCAGGTTCCAAAAATCATATTGAAATCTGCAGTATATTTTGAAATTGATGTTGTTTGACCCTATTTTTTCAGGTACTCCAACAATATGTGTGACTATCTGGGCTGTTTTAAGAGCTCATTTTGATAACATTGGGTAAGACCAAATATTAATGTAGACTATCTTTAATTATTGTTATTTTTAATTTAATAAAATGAATAAATGTGTGGATTTGCTGCAGTTGCTGGGATATTAATGACAATGCTACCATCTGGTGGGTGATAAAGGGCCCTGTTCTTGCCTCTATTATGGTAAATATGTCATCTCGAAAGAATTTATTTGTTGCATCGATTAATTCAGAAGCAAATATTGACAACATCTCTTGTCTTTTTCATCACAGATCAACTTTATACTGTTCATTGGCATCATTATAATCTTGGTGCAGAAGCTGCAGTCTCCAGACATCGGAGGGAACGAGTCCAGCATTTATCTGTCAGTCATATACATTTTCATTTGATATATGTAGGATTGACAGTATTATGTTGATGTGGGGAGTGTGATCGGTGTGTTGTTTGATTGACAGGCGTCTGGCTCGCTCCACTCTGCTCCTCATTCCCCTGTTTGGCATCCACTACACTGTCTTTGCTTTTACTCCAGAAGATGTTAGTAAGAGAGAAAGGCTGGTGTTTGAGCTCGGTCTTGGGTCTTTTCAGGTATAAGAACTCAGTTGTAGTACTATTTCGAGGCATTTTTAAAATTTCTTTTTTTATTACATGTAGGCTATATTCTGCATAACATGTTTATAGTGTTTTAGTAAATATGGAGCCTATGTGAGCTGAAAGCTTATATATTTTTTTGGCTTTTGTTTTTCTATGCAGATATTATTCAGCTATTAAACAATATTACAATAGATGCTGCTTTTTTTACCGTTTTGAAAACCATTTTCATTTATCTTTTCAGGGTTTTGTTGTAGCTGTCCTTTACTGCTTCCTTAATGGAGAGGTAAGTCATTTACAGGTGATTTAAAAAATAAATAAATAAATAAATAAATAAATAAATAAATAAATAAATAATAAAAAAGGTTTAGGTTAAAGTGTTGTAATGTGACAAAAAAGTGAGACAGAAATGTTAATAATTTTAACAACTAACAGAAATACTTTTGAATAATTCAGTTAAATAAAATCATCAAGGAAATGTCTACATTTGTTTTTATTATTTTTAAATTACATGATATTTTATCTTTTTAAAATTACCTTGTAATTTTTTTTACTTTATTATTAAGACTTTCTGTGAGACTCTAAACACTTTCTTCTTTTAATAAAAATAAATATTAGTTTATTATAATTTCATCAATTTATCGATGATCAATTTTATAATAATTCCTCCAATAAAGTGGATTTAAAAGAAAAAAAATAAGATGAAATGAAGAGTTCATCTTGTGTTCTATTTCTGTCAGGAGGCATTTAAAATAAGATATTTAAAATTACATTTATTTGATTCTAAAATTACTATTTTGTTATTGTTGTTTTAATTATGTTAAAATTATTATTTTTATAAATTCTAATAAGAAAAAAGTTTGTGGACCGTTTGTGTAAGGAAATTAATAAATGAAAGAAAGAATTTTATTTGATTTTTTTTATATTCACAACATTTTAAATCAAATTTTTAAAATAAAATCTAATATGAAAATTTTAACCTGCATTCTTTTTAAAGAATGAATCCCTCAATTAATTTTTTTCCTACTAAATGAAATACATTTTTAATGAGATTTAATTTGTCAACATTTCTATAAAAAATCATTTTAACTTGGATTTTGTTTACAGATGTGTCTATATGCCATTTTATTATAAATTCTTTTAAAAAAATTAATAAAAAAACTCCAACTTGCATTCTATTTTATGAAGAGAAAAAGGTCTCTGGAGGCTATTTCTCCTTTCATTAAAAGAATATTAGTATAATATAATTTAATCGACTAATTGATCGATCAATTTTATAATAATTCCTCAAATTAAGTGGAATTAAAAGATGAAATAAGATGAGATGAAGAGTTTGTCTTGTGTTCTTTTTGGAGGTATTTAAAATTAAATATTTAAAATAACATTCATTTTATTCTAAAATTACTATTTTGTTATTGTTGTTTAAATTATGTTTCAAACAAATTATTATTTTTATAAAGTATAATAAAGAAAAAAAGTTAAATTGTGTACCTTATGCTTAAGGAAATGAATAAATTAAAGAATGTTTTTATATGAATTATGTCCATTTTTATATTTTTACTCGTATTTAAATAATATTTTATTAGATAAAACCTAATAAGAAAAATCTAACATGCATTCTTTTAAAAGAATGAATTCCCCTAATTTAAATTTCTTCTTATAAATTAATACATTTTAATGATAGTATTTGTCCATCAAGAAATCATTTTAACTTGCATTTTGTTTACAGATGTCTCTAGATGTCATTTTATTATAAATTATTTAAAAGAACCAAAATAAATAAATGAACCTCCAACTTGCATTCTATTTTATGAAAAGAAAAATGTCTCTGGAGGCTCATTCTCACACTGCTCATTAAACCAGCCTTCCATATAAATTATTAACCAAACCTATTTAAAATTCAGGCCTCTCCATAACCAGCATGTAAAAACATCTGCAGCTCGCCTGTAAGATCCAATAACAGCTTAACAACCCTGTGAATTTCCCCCAAAGGTGCAGTCCGAAATCAAGCGAAAGTGGCGCAGCTGGACGGTGAACCGCTACTTTGCGGTGGACATGAAGCACAGACACCCTTCTCTGGCCAGCAGTGGAGTCAACGGGGGAACACAGCTCTCCATCCTCAGCAAAAGCAGCTCGCAAATCCGCATGTCCAGCCTTCAAGCCGAAACACCGGCCACGTGAACGCTCAGACCCACAAACTGAAGGCCAAACACCTCAGAGCGACATCCCATAATCTACAGTGCGTCAACAACATACAAATCCTGTTTCATCTTCGTTTGAGGTCCGTATCATGTCGGCTGAAGTTGTAATATCTGGCAACTGTCAGCTGTATTATCTGGCAATCGCCAATAGATGGCAGGATTTCGCTGTGAGAAATCAGAGGAGGTCGCAAATGGTGTTGTATTTTGAAATGAACCGAAAGGAATTACTTACGAAGGAAACAAAAAATCCGAATCTGTAACTGTGAGGTGTTTAGGATGCAGTTTTTGTACATATAAAAGTCTGTCACGTTTTATTTTTTCTGTCTGTGAAGAATTGTGAAGATTTCGCATTAGTTCGTTGTCAAACAGAAGCGGTTGGTCTGAATGAAGACAGCATCAAGTGGAAAGAGTCATTTTTGAAAGGAGAAGAAATAACATTTTTGGCCCACAGGAGCTTAATGAACTGGTTTCCTGTTCCTAAGATGAATTTAATATTGAATGAATGTTAATGTTAATGTTAAATGTTATGAATGTAAATAGTTTATTATGTTGTAAATGTATATTGAAGAGAATGCAGAGAAAGGACAATGAAGATGTTTAGTAAATGTTGAAGTCCTGGGACTTAGGCCTATAGTATTTCCCGAACTGGCATTTGAAACCTCTTTAAAAGAATAACTTTTTTTTACTGAGTGAATTCCTCTTCTATTTCTTTTGGTTACATATTATATTTTTAAATAGCCGTTGGTACAGAAAATGTCAATTAGAATATAACAAAGCAGTAAACACGTGCCACATACCACAATGTTTGGCATATTTACTATATATATATATATATATATATATATATATATATATATATATATATATATATATATATATATATATATAAATATATAAATATATATATATATATATATATATATATATATATAAATCTCAATGTCGTATCAGTGAATTTATAGCAGTGAATTATTTATTTACCTTTCTTTACACCACTTTTTGAAAGCTCATAATTATTCATGATGTTTGACATCTTGCCCATTTTGTAACTTAATGTCGTAAAACCGTACAAATAGAGCACTTTTAAAATTCCAAAGATACATTTTTTGGATATTTGACCCCGAGACGTCATCTGCCGTACTCGTTTGCAATTTTTGCAACTGATGTCATTCCATAGCTATATGAAAATCTTTTTTTAAGTGCCTTTTTTGCACAACAGAGACAATTATTTGGGTTTTCAAAGATGAACTGCGATGCTTAACACATTACTGCATTTGTCTGTGAAAGTGCTTTTTTAACAATTGAAGTGAACCAAGAAGCCTTCAGAGAAATCAAAATAGTTTTGTTCTGTCAACAGGCCTTCAGTTTTCTGTTAGTAAAGCTAAAGTTCAAAACATGTCATGCATAATTTGGTATGAAAAAATATATGGGGAAAAATAGAAAATTTGAGAAAAAAAAAACAACAACACATTTTTTCATGATTCGTTAACATTTTTCTCCCCAGTTTAATATTGTTTACATACTGTATTCTCCCTTTGTTAAGCATAGCTATTTGTATTAAACAAATGCCTTGGTTTTCAAACGATAACTGCAAAAAGAAAATGCACACAAGGTCAGAGCTAATGTTTTATATGATTGTTATTTATTTATATGTAAAATGATGCTGTATATAGATTCTTGAACATTTGAAGTGGGAAGTTTAGTGTTCATTTACTTTCAATAAGCAAGAAGGTAAATCCTGTAATTATGATCATTTATTGTAATTGATGTATTATATATTTTCCAAGAAAACACGCTTTTTAAAAAAATTAAAATTAAAATTAAACATAATTTTAATGGCGAAAATTTTTGCAGCAACATACTAAACAATACACACAGTATAAGGACTAGGTGATATTTTATTATTTAAAAAAAAACTACAAAAGTATTTTAACTTTTACCACAGGACAAAATAAACAATTTTGAATATTCTTAATAAACTCTCAAAAAGGTCAGTTAGATTTTTTCCATTTATTAAAAGGACCAATTTGGGTTCCCTTCAGTTTTTTTTTTTTTTACAGAATATTTCGATAATACATTTTTTTTTTTCTAGCTATAAATGATGTTTCTTGCAAACAAAAGGTTATTTACATAGGTTCTTCATGAAAAAGTCAATGTCAATAATTAAAAAACAAGTGTATTTAGTAAAGTCTCTCATTAAATGACATAATCAGTGTGATTTATCATTACATTGAGTAAGCAATCTTTAGCAATACATTGTAGACACTTTAGAGCTAAATAAATAACAATAAATTATCTATGTTTATGTGTATAAATGTTAAAGTAACACAAACACTTGTGGCCATTTAACAGATTTTACACTGGGCTTTATTTAAAATACAAATTTCTATCATAATTGTTAACTAAAGAGCTAATGTTTAAACATAGTTTTTCCAACATCATTGTCTATTCATCTTAAACAATGCATGTTTTCCTGTGATTTAGTGGATGCTAAAACATACAAAGAAAGTGAGTGACTTCTTATTAATGTGCAGCAATATTGTTGTTCAAGAGAAAAGGGAAAAAAATAGGGCCAACAAGCATGTGCACTTTCTCGAAAACACATCACAACTATTTTTACTATATTCTGTTAATTATTACAGTACTTTTTGTATAGATTTAGTACATTTGAAACACCTCTCTGATACCTCTCATTGAAAGGAGTTGGATGGCAGCACATATTTGTACATACAACCACTCAAAACTAGAAAACCTGCACCTTTTATACCTCTTACAACATTCGACAGACACTATAGTGATGCTTTAGCACTTGTGCCTGCAATTTCCATTCCAATTTCCCAGTTATGATTACATATATGGCTTAGAATATACATAAAAAATGGGCTGATGATGAAATGAAGTGAGCTGTCAACGTGACACGGGTATGGAGATGACAATATGTGTTCTTTTTATATTTTATTACAGAGCAGAAATGACATATGTTTAGTTTTTTTTTTTTTTGTAAATTGAATTGTTTGAAAATGTATAACTAGTATTGTAGAACAAGATAGGGATTTTGATGTGTATATATAGCTAAATATAGAGCTAACATTGTGATGTGGATGGAGATGCAAAACACTTAATGTCACTTCATGCACACTACATGTCTTATTTTAAGCTCCAGCATACAGTATCAGAGAATACGTCTAGTATTTAGAATGTTAATATTACCGTGATTTGGGAGACTTGTAAATGACAGTAGATTTCTTTGAATGTTCTAGATGATGTTAACTACAGCTGAACTTGCTTTAGTGGAAAGTTGCTAGCTTTTTATGTATTTTTTTTTCTTTGGTATATTTTATGTAACTGATTGTAATGTACTGTACAAACTGTCCTTTTTTTCTGTTTTGATGTGTGTATGCTATATGACAGACTTCTGATTTGAAAACATCATTAAATTTTGGGGCTTTTTTTTTTGGAAAAAGAATTTGTACTTGAAATTTTCTATTTAGCAATCTTGCTCGAAAGATACCAAAAATATATAATTTACACCTGCAAAAAATGTCTTGTTGTCGATCCCGGTTGTAAGAGCAAAAAATAATAACTTCTAGTTGATTATTTGGAAAAGTGGCAGAAGGCAGATTTTTCCTAATGATCTGTTGAATTGCATACCAATCATCACAAATACAGCAGAAGACCTACTGGAACCCACATGAACCCAAGATTCTCATAGAAATCAGTCAAGTTTGGTGAGGGGAAAATCATGGTTTGGGGTTACATTCGGTATGGGGGCCTGCAAGAGATCTGTAGAGTGGACGGCAACATCAACAGCCTGAGGTATCAAGACATTTGTGCTGCCCATTACATTACAAACCACAGGAGAGGGCAAATTCTTCAGCAGAATTTGGATAGACGACAAGACTTTGTCAGGTAGTAAAAGGGGTAGATAAAATTGTAGGGAAAAAAATTATTAATATGATATATATAATCTGAATAAAAATTTCTAAAATTATCGGAGAAATAATATTCTTTCGTCATTTAGAGTAATAGATTTTTTATGTAAAAATAAAATGACAAACTTACTCTAACAAAACAAAAACAAATAAATCCTCATGTTAATTTTCATTGTATTTAATTGATAAAAAATTAAATCTTGCTGACAAACTGGTAAAACCTAATAGTTTCAGTGGCAAAATATAAAGTTTTAAAATGACAACTTAATTAAATAGTATTCATGGGCTGCACCATGATTCTATAAATCAGTGTTTCTCAACCACATTCCTGGAGGAGCACCAACACTGCATGTTTTAGATATCTGTCAAACCCATTACAGGTCTTTCAGTTTCTGCTAATGAGTTGTTGATCAGAATCAGGTGTGTTTGGTTACAAGTAAGACAAGTAAAATGTGGAGACAAGTAAAATGTGCAAAGCTGGTGGTCCTCCAGGAACATGGTTGAGAAATACTGCTACAAATAACGTGGTCTTTCAATAAGCAATCAAATTAGTTTTGTCTTCATCCAAAACTACATTCATATATACAATATTAATACAATAATAATGTCATAAAGCACAAAATAAAGGTTTTTACTCCACACGTTTAACAAAACCACACATCTGATAACTCAATACGTTAAGGCAGGTTGGTGAATGTAACAACAACGCACACAGTTAGGACAATGAGAATCTAGAATCTAGCACAAGCAAATAAGACAATACACAACACAATATTGAAAACAATCAGGGAATAAATAAATCATATACCATAACCAGATTGTCAGAAAGTTACAGATGTTCCTTTGACAGTGGAAACTGACATAAAAGCATACCGAACTGTAGCGTACCGTACCAAAACAGGCCCTAATTCCGTTTTCACATCATGTTTGGATGATTTGAATTCTTAGTCCCACATAGTCTAGACAGCATATAGTATAATAATAATAATAATAATAATAATAATAATAATATAGTGAAATAATAATAGCTTAGGAACAAATACATTTGTTTAAAAATTATTATTAATTAAAATAAATATTCATATTAATTAAACTCCATATACATTATCAAAACACCAAATAACAGAGCGGAAAACATTAGACATCAGGTCAAATCTACCACAAGCAGCAAGTATATTTACAAATACAATTAGCAACAATAAAACATGTTGAAAGCAGAAAACATTTCTACCAACAAGGAACTTTACAGTGTAGTGCTCCAGATGTGTGCACTGCAAAGCATTCCTAAATAGGGCATTTTCAAAACACTATTATTCATTATTATTATACCACCCAATTGTGTTAATAACTGTCACATATTACAGTATGTCAAATATTCGATGAGTTCTGCAAATTCATGTGTCTCAAAACATTTTCCTTTGCAATAAATATAATAAAATTTCATTTAATTATGATGAATAAAATATCTTGAAAATAACCGCTTTTTAAGAAACAAATGAATGCTTTGTGTGTCCTGTAGAAAAGTAATATTTCTTTGTACATACAGGGCTAGTGCACTGTGCAATATGGTGCCTTGAAACACATTTATAAATATATGAAGATGCTTTAATGAATAGGAAAATACCTTTAATTGTTAGCTATTATTTGTGGAAATCCAAAAATGAGGTCTCAGTTTACTGTAAGGCAGTTTGTTGTTTAACATCAAGGCAATTTCAACTAAAAGTCAAATGACAAATGAAGGAGTGATGAATATGACTTACAGAGCAACACGTCTTATAAAGTTCAGTTGTGATCATCATTTTCTACACCAAGTAATTAAGCTGCATATAATGCAAGTAGATCACGAGAATCACAAAACTGCATAATAAAAAAAAGTTCTGTAAATAGTGTCAATAATCTTTAATAAATAATATGATTTGTGCTTTTGCATTGTGAATAAGTTACAGTGCTCATATTTCAGTGATGCGTAGAAAAGAAAAGAAATGTCTTTGGATGTTTCAGTCTATATATATAAGATCTTCAATGCATGACTTTTGCATAAATAATAATATTTTTTTTCTGTATTTTCTTGCTTACAGAAGAGTTCTTTAAATTTGGTCCATGTGATTTTAGGCTTCATCTACACCATAGGTGTCCAAAGTCGGTCCTGGAGGGCCGGTGTCCTGCTGACTTTAGCTCCAACTTGCTTCAACACACCTGCCTGAAAGTTTCTAGTATACCTAGTAAGAGCTTGATTAGCTGATTCAGGTGTGTTTGATTAGGGTTGGAGTAAAATTCTCCAGAACACTGGCCCTACAGGACAGAGTGTGAAAACCTCTGATCTACACCAATCCAGATACATCTGAAAAAAAAAACTACGTTTTAAGAAGCTCTCTGTAAAGTTACAAACACACAGTGAAAAGTCCTACATGATGGTAATGGTTCGATTAAGGTGTTTACAAGTCTGTTCTGCACTTTAGTAATGCGATTAAAATCGACATACTCCACATGTCCTAATTCCATTTCTGTTTAGTTCGATTAGGTGTCGTATTTCATACAAATGTAAAACATAAGTTGTGTCAAATATTTAGTCTAATATTTAAATGTGCTTGTCACTCCTGAAAATGTGTTAATAGAGTGTACAAGGCCTATATTTTATTAAGTAAATTCCCACTATGTCCTATTCACTTCGACTTTGTGTTGCTATAGATAAATGTTGCTTTGTACAATGATCAGATTATAAGCATTCAATAGTGATAGAACATTTTAAAATTAGTATTAAGTTCGACCTGAATGAAGGTGCCATAAGATAGCACAAGAACTTTTATGTCTGCTTTCACTAAGATTTTTTAACATATCATTTATAGTAATTTCTGTGATTTCTGATGTTTTAATGTGGATGAGAAATATTTGGAAAGCAATCGACAACACTTGCAGACGGAGAGCATTTTAAAACAAACAAAATCAAAAGATGTAGTCTGAAAGTCTCTTAGTCTACTATGTTTCAGAAAGAAGAAATATCAAAAAGTAAACAAGACATGAGATGAATGTAAAGCCTGGTTTCAGACGGTGGACACACTGTTGTTGGACTCGGTTAAGGGCAGCTCCTTAGGGCTGGATTTCTCTAAAACGGAGATTTGTGTGACTGTACTGCTCTCTGTAAAGAGGGTTCGTCTTCTCTTACTGTATCTCAAATAACTTTGTGTTTGCCACTTCCACAGTCTCTTCTTCAGCTCTGCTTGTACCTGAAACAAACAAATTCACATGCATTTGGGAAACAGGATGGGAAACAGGATAGATTTTCACACAGAAAAAAAAAATGTGTGACTTACTTCGCCATTAAGAAAACAGTATAACAGAGCCACAACAAAACCCTAAAACACAAAGAAGTATAATACAAAGTCAGTGAGGCTGCAGTAACAATCACAGTACAGGAAAAGCTTAATTAACTGCAGTAACTAGCCAATATTTTTCATGTTATTTGCTACTTTATTTTATTATATTATATTATATTATATTATATTATATTATATTATATTATATTATATTATATTATATTATATTATATTATATTATATTATAAAGAAGTAAAAGACAAATGGTTCTAAATGTGGCTATGAACCACAAAATCAGTGTTATGTTGAACAGGTTAAGAAAAATTGGGACTTGTGGAGTTGCACATCGATGGATTTACTCCTCAGTGTTTAGACTTTCAGCAGTGAAATTTAAACCACACTGAACTAAACTAAACTGAACTTCAACTCTGAAAACTGAACAGACACAGGTTCAATTTACTAGAACTTCTATGTTTAGCTGCTTTGACACAATCTACATTGTAAAAGCACTATAGAAACAAACATAAATTAATTAGAATTATTGGCAATAGCCAAAAAAAAACTTTGTATGGGTCAAAATTATCTTTTTAATGCCAAATGCCAAACATCCTTACACTATTTAATAAAGATCATGTTACATGAAGGTATTTTGTAACATTCCTACTGCAAATATGTCAAAACTAGTTTTAGATTAGTATGCATATGACATTCATTGTACTTTAAAGACAATTTTATCAATATACTAATACTCAACTAGTTGTATTTCGACCAAATATTGTTCTATCTAACAAAGTATACATCAATCTAAAAAAAAATCAATAAAAAAAATGATTCTACTCTCAGGTGATCTAAAAATCTCTATTGGTTTTGTGGTCTATGGTCACAAAACATTTTTTTTTTTTTTTACAAATGAGTAAATGTAAGGCATATGATAAGTTAAGTGTGTGCACACGATTTCTTATAGAAGCTGTTAACATATTTTAGGTTAATTAATAGTTCTTTTGTGAACGAAGATCTGGAGCAAGTGAAATAATATGTCAAAATTGAAACAATGGCTGTTAAATGTTTTAAAGGTTCAAGAAACCCTCAAGTACATTTTTTGAGATTTTAACAGATTTGTGTGTGTTGAGCATCAGTTAAGACAATTTTAACACCTGTCAGCTTTAATTGAAAACGGGATAATTTTGAGCTTTTGTCAGCTAATTTTGGACCGAATGGGAGCGAAATTGGTGACGTAGTTTGAATGTGCTAGTGGAGTGATGATATGTCAGTTTCTCATTATTATTCATAGCAAAGTTTTCTTATCCTATGAGAGGACCCTGCTTATTAATTATTCATGAGAGCACGTGCTTTCTGAAGGCAAGGCAGACCTGCCAAGCTGTAAGACCTAATGACTGGATGAGACCACGTCCGTGCATAGCAAGCAGAATTTAGCCGTTCATGAAGGGGTGTATGTGTTGGTTTCCATGATCCACGGGGTTTGTCGCATGTTTTTTCGTGCAATGCTGTCAGGGCTGATACAGCAAAGTTGTTGGTTTGCAGCAAGCATTTTTGTCAAGAGATTTGTACGAGAATTGGGGAACGATGGACTTTGTCTTTATCAGTTGAGTTTGTTACAAATCAGACACATTGCCTATCCATGCTGCTGTGTTCACCATATGTTTAAAATCCTCCAGATTACTGACAGGGCTAATGGTTGGAATAGACAGGGAAAGAGAGCAATACCTGCTGCACTGCTATCCACTGTGTCTGCATTCAAACGCAGGGATTCAGGAGGAGAGAAGTCCTCCTCATTTATAGTGTTAACACGATTATCTTTATAATGATATAACAAATTATAGTTATGTGTATATGAAGTTATGAATAACATATGTAGCAGGCCATTAAATTACTGGTTATTTCTTTGCATTTTAACTTTGTGAACTATAAAATCATAGGTCTCACAGTTTGTGTCTCATTTTGTGAGCCTACTGACAACAACTGTTCACTCCCCTTTTTTCCTCCCTGCCCTGCCGGCCACGCCCACTCCTCCCTCTGCTTGCAGTGCTCCATGCCCATTATGAAGCATTTTTTAAAAAATTTTGAGGTAGACTTGAGTCGAAAGATGGGGGTTTCATGGCCCTTTAAGTTATGATTTGATTATGGTAAGCAAAGTGTAATAAGTATGTAGTTAATTATAGAAATGTGTTATGACAATACTAAGTGAACATGTGCTAAGCAATTCAGCCTTTAAGTTATATTATATTACAGTATAATTCAACATTTGCTTGTCCAATAGTACATAAATATAATATAACCGCAAAATGAAGAATAAAAAAATGTCCTGCTCAAGCTCATCTATACTTTATAAAGGTAGTGAATCGCAACCTGCATTAAGCTGGTTTCATGATAGGGTTTATTTAAAGACAAATCTAAATTCAATGTATTATTTAAAGAAAATCCTGACCTTGACCTGCTGTCTTTGAGCACAACTGCACTTTTATGAAACTTTATTGGAATGCAGTTAAATTCACTTTGACACTGGAAAAGAATACATATTCACCAGATGAACAAAACAGTGCTTAGAAATATACCGAGAAATATCCAGAGCTGAACATCTCTCAGATCAAGATCAAGATCAAAGTTACAATAACAGTTAACAGATGAACACAATACATTCTTGTTGCACCAAACACAAAATATATTAATCTCAGAGAAGACAGTCCATGGATTGTATTTTGTTTTAGATATTCATTATGGATTTCCTAAAACTTCTTACCTGCCCAATTATGGGTGATTATAAAATATGTACACACAGTAAACTGAATAATGAGTTTTATTTGTTTTGTTGTTTTTTTAAACTAAACTCTATAACACCCCCAGAACACTTCAAATATCCACATGGGACCATTCTATAACACACTTTACCCAAGATTGTGTGGAAACATGTCGTCTTAAACCACTTAAGTTTTAAAAAATGTGAAACTAAACAGCCCTAGTTGAATTAACAGAGAACTTCAGGTTCAGATTTTTAATTCAAGCATGGCTTTTCGTTTCTCTAATACAATGGCTTTCCACGTAATTATCTTGTCAAGTCAACTAGATTGGGTTAGAAAGGTGAAACCTTTTTAACAAGCATGTTTCTCATTTTGCTGTCAAAAGAGAAAGAAAAAACAAAAATACAAGTGCTATTTGAATATCATGTAATATATTATACTGTTAAGCAAACAATTTTACAAATGGTGAGCATCAGAAATCAGTGAATTTAAATGGTGCATAGTTCAGAATGAAACATTTTATAAAAGGTTTTGACTTTGTCTTTCATTAGCATGGCTGTACACACCTGAAAGGGTCCCAAGCCGAGCTCAAGGAAGTGGCGAGCATTTTCTCCTGTGTTCTCTGGGAGGAAGGCAAACACCATGTAGTGCATTCCAAACAGAGGGATCAGGAAAAGAGTAGACTTGGCCAGTCTCCTACAGGCACACATAACATTCGGCATTAACAAAGTCCTTTAAGGTGTATTCTATCTTTGGCATTAATAACAAACATCACTTATTTGTGGAGAAAGTAATAAGCAAGTACTGTAAACGATAGTAGACTTAAAAACATGGTAACATTTAAAATCTTTTTTACTCATTAATGAAGTTAATAATCAGATTTAGTATCATTTTGTTCTGATACTACAGGTCTAAACGCACCCATAATGCAAAAAGATTCTGAAAATATAATGAAGATTAAATAGCTTCAGTTTGCTTCATGATTGCATATATCAGGCCTTACATGAAGTGGTTGGTATCACCGCCACCCATTCCAGGAGACTTCAGCTTCTGTACGAGAATCCGGATCACATTTATGAAGATTAAGAAATTGATCTAGACAAAAAAGAAAAAAAAAATTAAATAAAAACTAATTTAGTATGATCACTAACTATGTTAACTCATGTTCTGACATTTTATTTTTGCAGAAGTTATTTGAAACCATATATTTTAGTAAAATTCTATTGCAGTTAGTGTTTTCCACCAAAATCAACAGTTTTACTGTAGCCTATACTGTACAGACAGAACTGTTTTTTGGCATAAGCAAACTGGGCAGTTGCCTCCCAGCAAACTAGGTAGACAGCAAACACAATTTATCAAAAGCAATTTTTGAAGGGGACACAAATTCATGCATCGCATTGTGCTACCAACAGTATAAATAAATTGCTCTAAGGTTGGGGTTATAGTTTTGGTTAGGTTTGGGTGATATTTTGGCCTCACATTACATATCGATGCTGCTAACATGATCTGATGGGTAGCATAAAATTAAGCAACTCGGGTGGGGGTAAACAATAGTAATCTCACCTTGGATGCCAAAAAATCTAGAAATGACCCTGTAAACACATACCAGAAGAGACACAGTGATTGGTCCTTTGATGATCCACCAAAAGTAAGCAACATCTGTGTCATCCCAACACCTGTAACATTCACATTAACTAATTACTTAAAAAAATCAGGTGTGTATACAAAATGTATACAAAATATACATAAGTGTGTATTTCAATATACAACACCATAAATCAAATATCAGTATCACAGTTCATAGACACAAGTATCTGTGATTCGTCTGAACTTACCCATTGTTATCAAAAAAATTCCTTGCTAGAACCCAGATAGTCAATATTAGTGTGGGTAGACCTGCAGGTTAGAGACAGCAGAACTGATTCTGAATAAACAAATAGCATGTTGTAAAATGATTAAACATACTGAAACATTAAGTTAGGTTTCATGTCATCTGTAAGAGCAACCATCATTTTAATAACAATAGTTAAAAAAATAGTTTAATTTTCAGTTTCACCTTGTGCCTACAGGTGTCACCAATGGAACACAATTCAGAAAGCCACACTACAATTAGCAAGTTAAACAACTATATGCTACACTTAGAATGAATTGAGATAACCAATCAAGTACTAATACAGTACATAGCCAATCATGAATGTACATAGTTATAGTATCTACAAATATTTAGTGTACAGTACACTGTCGGTCAAAAGTTTGGGATTGGTAGGAATTTTTTTATGTTTTAAAATAAGCTTATCCTGCTCACCAAGGCTGCACTTATTTATTCAAAAATACAGTAAAAATTGTAAAGTTGTGAAAAGTTATTGAACTATAAAATAACTTTTCAAAAGTAGTTTATAATTTAATTTAATAATTTCTTCCAATGATTTTATAGATTTTTAAGCTTCATTAATGCAGTCTTCAGAGTTACCATCCTTCAGAAATCTTTTAAAAATAATTTTTAATATTATTATTATTGGTAGTATTAAAAGCAATACTGACTGAAGTAATAATTTCATTTGAAACGACTTACAATAAGAATGCAGCTTTTTAAAATTGTAATAAATATTTAAAAATAACAATTTTTCTTACATTTAATAAATGTCGCCTTGAACAGAATAATATTCTTGTAAAAAATTTAAATAAAATTTAAAACTGACCCAGAAACTTTTGACCGGTAGTGTATATACAATATAATATAATATATTAAAATATAATAAATAATATTGAATATTTATTAACATTCTCCTACTATATTTATTTGACTAAAATATCAGTAAAACAGTAATGTTTTGAAATATTATTATAATTTAAAATGATTGTTTTATATTTATGTTTTAAAATGTCTTCTGGATTTAATTTGGCTCTGTTTTGTTTCTTCATGCCTTAACAGTTGAACTGGAGAGTTAGAGATCTCTGATCAGACATCTTGTGCATACACAATTTTAACTGATATTACAATAAATACAAAACATAATATAACAAAACATAATTATGTACAGGATTAACTTTTATTAAACCCCTTAATAATATTTTTAATGATGATTTAAAACAATTTTTTGTAGTTGCTGTAAAAATTAAAGGCCTCAAAATTTGTCACAGAACTGTATGCATGCAGCAAAACATTTATTGTTAAAAATATATATTTTTATATGGTTAAGAAATTGATAAGAACAGTTTCTTTCTAAATCAGCATATTAAAATGACTTCCGAAGGATCATGTAACATTGAAAACCGCGGTAGGCCTAATTCTGTTTTTGGAATTAAATTTGAAAACAAATAGTTTTTATTTTTTAAATAATCCTTTTTGGAATCACATCTCACAAATTACTGTCTTATTTGTATTGCTTTAGTGTACATAACATCTAATTGAAACTGTTATAAATGTTAATAAAAATTTTACTTAACCTCTAAATAAGAAATACTTAACCATTGTATATTATATAACAATAAGTTTTCAAGCACTGAACTTACCCCAGCCAATAAGTATATACCACCAGAAATACTTCTTCTGTGAGACAAAAGTCAGTGCTAGAAGAGTCTGCAGATACATCCCCTCAACCAGCAGCCAGAAGTAGTTCGCCAGAATACTGAACTGAAAGAAAGCCACTGCTGCCTTGCAAGAAGTCTGAAAAAGAGGAAGACATTCAGAATTTTCTATTAGTCAGAACAGATTCCTCAATGCTACAATTTTAGGGTTGAGAAATTGTGTAGGGCTGATAAGAAATAGCACAAAAAGACCTCACAAAGCAGGGGGAAGAACAGTGTGTAAGAAGTGTTTTTTATACTTCAAAGAAGGTGATTGTGAGCTGAAGCGGAGGCAAATCTTGAAAAGTATGCCTTTAAGGCACCAGTGAATCAGCTGATACTAACAGGGTGGAAAAATGGGTGCAGAAATGAGAAGCTAATGCTGACAGAAAATGGATTCTTGGGTTATGCTCAAAAATTGCCAATGGTAAACAGCTAATCCCCGTGTTCATTTGCTGATGTTACACTATACAATACACTGTAAATCCCTAAACCCCAGGTTAATATTTGCAATGTCACTGTCACTGACAGGATGAATCCAGCAGGCGACCTATATAAATAACAGCTCTAGCATTGTGTGCATCCTCTTTTGACATATTTCTGCCTGAACTAACAAGTTGATCCTGAACAGACTTTTCAGTCTATAAAATCAGTTTCTTTTCTTTCTTCTTTAATCAAAATGTCACCATTTGACATTTATACCTTTGAGAAATACAATTTTTATTTAACCTATTTGTGTCATCAACCTGTTTGTGTTCTTGTCCATAACATAAAAATACATGGTTTGCGATTGCAGCTAGGTTTGCATCCAGCAGTAAGATGTAGTTAACACTGCACAGTATTGCCATTTCATTAACCTGGTTGGAAAGCAATGCTAACCCTATTTCTAAATGAACTGTTTCACATGTTAGTTTTAAATTTAAAAGTCTAGTAGGCCCTCTTGCAGTTTAGTAGGAGATGGCATTTATAAAAAATGCTGACGTCAAATAGTAGATTTTTTTTTGGGGGGGGGGGTTGTTTTATTAACTATCTTTCTTCAAAAGATTATATTATGACATGTGTAAGTAAATATATTTATTATTTAGCTTGATAATGATCGTGTTTAATTTAGTTACTGTATACTATAGGTGAATTTTAGCATAAGCTGCAATTTGGAGATTAAGAGCTGTTGGATTCTGTAAATTTATCAACCTCCTAAATGACATGCATGTCTGATGAACTGGGAGAAGAGCAGAATAAACTGTTACCAACAAAATAGGGCTTGTGAGCATTTACAATATGGCTCCAGCACTGCCATCCAGTATTTTATAACTTTTTCAGCCAATACAGCAGTTCATTTTCCTGAATTAACTTTTAAAAAACTACAGGCTAGGTATGAAGCATTGAAGCATTGACAAATTGAGTGAAATTAAAAGTGGCCTTTACAACTACAATAAACATTTTGAAAACATTATTTTAAAATAAATGTCCAGTTTTCCCATCTGGGATTGTTTAGAGCCCTTCTGAGCTGCTCTTCAACCATTATTGTACCTGCTAATGTCCACTATATCCTGGACTGTTTTCCTCAAAACATGAATTTCTCTTCAGCTGAAATAAGAAAGACATGAACATCATGGATGACTTGGGATGAGTAAATTATCTTTACATTCTATTACTCTCAAGTGAACTAATTCTTTAAGCACAGTGTGAAGTCATCAAATTAAGCTTACACTGATCATTATTGCCACTTCCACAGACATCAGTGTGTACTTTACAGACTTTAAATGCTTTTTCTTGAAAAGCTGTGATTAAGCGCAAATTAGAAACATGTGTTCACTGACCATGAGGGCTTTCTTTTGATGGTTCTTTTTAGAATTCATATTCTCTATATATGTTTTTATTTAGTTTTAAAACTGGCACCTATTCACCTGGGACTTAATTGTCACATGTGAGCACAACTATTCTCTCATTAGTTAAAGTGCACATGTTTCTAGTCTTGAAAGAGGGCGCCTAGCTTTGAACATGACCCGAACTAGAGACCCTTTTCCTTTCAGTATGGGATAAAGAAAAGATGAAGAGTGAGAAGTTTAGGGTAGAGAAGGGATACAAAAATTGTACCCATTTACAGTGGGTAAAAAAATATTGAATGCATCATCATTTGTAAAAATTTGTCACTTGCTATTTCTAAAGGTGCTGCAGATTTAAAATTTTCACCAGATGGCAAAAAACAAATCTGATTAGATTAAACAATAAGATACCTGTAATAAAATGAAATGACACAAGGAAAAGGTATTGAACACATAAAGGGAGGTTTAAAAGGGCATGGAAAGCCCAGACAGCAACTTAAATTGCTCAGCAACCTTGCTCCTTATCAGTGTAAATTACTATTAGCTAATTCAGTCTTAACACCTACATTAGCAGTCTGATGAATGAAGAATGGACATTTCAACAAGACAATGATACCAACACACAGCCAGGAAATGTGGTTTGAGAAAAATAAAATAAAGCTGCTAGAATGGTCCAGCCAATTACCTGACCTGAATCCAATAGAAAATAAGCACAAAATATTTGAGTTGATAGAAGACACGGACATAACTGTCAAGAAGTGAAAACTCTTGAAGCTGTCATTAACAAAAAAGTATTTTAAGCAAATTATTAAATACATTTCAGTAGATCAGTAATTCTTTTCTTTTATTAAACACAAATACATTTCCGGGAAAAAAAAAACTCTTTTTTTTTTGTGTATGTTTGGAATTGAGTTTTTCTTCAAAATCTGGTCCAATTTCGTGTCAGCAGCTTTAGACATATAATTACCCGGAATAAAAAATTGTGACTTGTTTGATACCTATAATAGCTACTGTAAACCTGAATGAACCAAACAAAGTAAGAAAATCATAAAGGTTTCTAAAAACAACAGCAAAAAAAAAAAAAAAAGCCACACTGCAAAAAAATGTTATGGCTTAGATTTTTTTTGTCCTGTTTCTAGTCCAAACATTCTTAAATAAAGAAGCATTTTAAGAAATAATATGTCAAAATGAAGTAAGTTTTCCCTTAAAACAAGAAAAATAATCTGCCAGCGGGGTAAGAAAAATAATCTTATGTCAGAAAGAAAAACAAGATTATTTTGGTTACCCCATTGGCAGAATAGTTAGTTTGTTTTAAGGGAAAACTAAATTCATTTTGGCATATTATTTCTTAAAACAAGACTATATGTTTTGCTTGTCTAAGAAATGCTTCTTGTTTTAAGAACTTTTAGATATTTGGACTAGAAACAAGACGAAAACTCTAAGGAAGACAAGCATTTTTGCAGTGCAGGTATGGAGAAAACCTAGTATTGGTAAAGGATTAATATACTGTTAGGTTAAGGTTTACAGAATTAGTACTTTCTGTCAGGCAGACACTAAAGTAACCTAGTTTGTCAGAACCCACACCTGCTGCGTCCCAATTTGCATACTATCCATCCTAAATAGTATTTAAAAATAGAATTAGCATGTCCTAAATTGTAGTATGTTGAATACAGTATGCCAAATGTTTTACTATTTCTGGTAAAAATGTTAAGTGTAGAAGGGTCCATACTCTAAGCACTAATATGCCCAGAGTACATTGCGCTTTGGATGTGAATTCAATTAGAACTACAAACACAGGTAAATAGTGTAAATAAACTACAAACATGGATGCGCAAGACCAACCGTCAAGTAGAGAAGCTTCGGTAAAGATGTATGTATGACTGCTAATTAATATCTAGCCAACCGGAACATATTTAAATCGCGTTTTCTGTGTTATATTTCATCTGCAACAGCAATACTGAACTTATATAAAGACGTGTTTGGACATTAACGTCTGAATGCAAAATTATCCATAGACCTGAGAAGATTTCTCTGCATGAAAGACTCGCGAATGGCAATTCTGTTAATGAGGAAGTAGTATGTCCAAAAGCTTGCATACTCTTCTGTTGTACACTCAAAACTATATATTTTTCCTTCACAAAAAAGTACATACTTTTAGGGCGTAGGATAAACATACAAATTGGGACGCAGCAACCCTTTTCCCAATCACCCGATTTCTAATGATCATCACCTGCACACAGAGACACACTAGAAATAACGAGCTGTTTAACGTCTGAAAATGAATAGAGGTGAATGAGACCTGAAGTCTTAAGTCAAAAAGATTCAAATGGCCGTGCTCGCTCGTACGCAAAGATTCCGGATTCCTGCACTCTGCCTGTTCCAACGCCTCTGTGTTGTCTACATCTTCTTGGATTCCCTCTACGTGTGTTGTGTATGTCTGCAACAGATTCCTCTACTTCTTTCATGCTCAACCCTTTCAGTTAAGACCACTAATATTGTTATTCACCCTTACTCTTGTGTCAAATCTGCTGTGTGTCATGACACTTTCAAAGTACCTTTTAGTCAGTATATACAGTTGAAGTCAGAAATATATGCCCTTCATTGATTATTTTTTCTTCTGGAGAAAGTCTTATTTGTCTTATTCCGGCTATAATAAAAGCAGTTAATTTTTTACTAATATTTTAAGGTCAAAATTAATAGCCCCTTTAAGCAATTTTTTTTTCAATAGTACAAAACAAACCATCGTTGTACAATACCTTACCAAGTAACCCTAACCTGCCTAGTTAACCTAATTAACCTAGTTAAGCCTTTAAATGTCACTTTAAGATGTATATAAGTGTCCTGAAAAATATCTCGTAAAATATTATTCACTGTCATCATAGTAAAGATAAATAAGTTATTAGAAATAAGTTATTAAAACTATTATGTTTAGAAATGTGTTGGAAAAAAATTATCTCTGTTAAACAGATATTGGGGGAAGAATAAACAGGGGGCTAATAATTCTGACTTCAACTGTTTATAGAGAACCATCAAAATAAAGTTTTAACAGATTTTAAGCAGAGAGTTTACCGAAACTCTAATAAGCATTAACTGGCTGGGCAAAGCTATAAATAGTCAACAGAATGTCTAAAGGGAACATCAAAATAAAGTGTTATCAACATGAGCTTTGACATGTTTAATTTGCATTTGCCAATTCATTGGAAAGACATCTATGAAAAAAACTAATTCTCCTTGAGTGTGTGACAGCTGGTGGTTTCTCACTGTTGACATGAAGCAGTGATCCAGATTCTCATCAGCAAAGAGAACTGCATCTTTGATGAAGATTGCGCTGGCTCGCAGGATGAAGGATGCAAACAGATTGATGTGGATATAGTTTCTGGTGCAGTGGAACTTCCTGTTTTTGAATGAAATAAAACAGATTGCCAAATTAAACAACAGCTTTTTCACACTGATTAATCCTTTTCAAATAGCTGCTGAGCTTAGTGAGGAGTTTTGCATTACCTGAAGACTGTAAACACAAAGATGGCAGTGATGAGGGAAATCAGAGAGGTGGCGTAGCCTGCAGTGTACACTTGTCTGAAAGTGGCATAATATGTGGTCTGGAACAAATCCAAAAAGAATAAGAAAAATATGTGAAGTTATTTCAATCATTCCTCCAATTTCAACGAATGCATTTTTTGTAACATTTTCTGGTTATTCTTGAGACAAGCAGAACATATTGTGGATAAATCCATTTGAACATGAATGGTTTCACTGAAATTAATGTAGGAATCTGTTTTTGTGAACAATTTACATAGATATTCTGCTCAGAACTGGTTCACGACATTTGTTATGTAACACATGCATTTCAAATGAATCTCCGGGCTAATGTTTGGCTTAATCGGCTCAGGTTTAATCAAGCACATCACTTTTTCCAGCTTGACAAGTCCTACCTAACAAGAGCAGGAAGAGACAAAGTTGAACAAATGTCAGCATTAACATTCAGAATGCAGTCATTTTACAATCATTAAGCTGCAGCACACATAAAAAGGAGTGTATATTATATTATTTAAAATATAAGCTTTTATCTGCTAGACTACTGGGTTTGCTTCTTAATGATAATAGTTCTAAACCAGTAGATTTCATGAAAAAGTCTCACTGCTTGAGGTCAAAAATATTATAGATGTTATAATCGAGGTTGTAGTCAACCATTGATAGTGTGCAGAAAAATAAATTAAGAATGTATTATATAATAGTTACATTATTCTTCATTCAAGTGCAGCAAATAAGAAATATTAAAACCCCTATATGGATATTTTTGCAATATTCAAAAATTATTGCAACAAGTTCATGGAAAAATGGAAATATTTGAGATTTGGCCAAAGTTACAAAAAATCTATGTTCCTCTCAAGGTTCTTAAGAGCAAAGTTTCATCCATAATCCTTAAATGAAAGACGTTTGGGATGACTGGAACCCTTCCCAGAGCTGGCAGTCTGGCTAAACTGAGCTATTAGGGTAGAAGAGCCTTGGCGAGAAAGGTAAAGAAGAACCCATAGAAAACTGTGGCTGAGCTCCAGAGATGCAGTTGGGAGACGGGAGAAAGTTATAGAAAGTCAACTTTTTGGCCTTAATTCTAAGTGGTACTGTATATGTGTGAAGAAAACCAGGCATTGTTCATCACCTGTTTAATACAGTCCCATTAGTGAAGCATGGTGGTGGCAGCATCATGCTGTAGAGGTGTTTTTCAGCTGCATGTATAGCAGAGGCCAGCTAGTAAGTGCTGTGCAGGAAAACCTCACTCCTCTGACCTCTAAAGGTGCTCTAGCGACAGAAGCTAGAGGCCATGGTCTTTAGCCTCCTTGGTAGAGCACCCGACTCTCATGTGAAAGGTCACCAGTTCGATAC
Organism: Danio rerio; assembly: GCF_052040795.2. NCBI lineage: Eukaryota > Metazoa > Chordata > Actinopteri > Cypriniformes > Danionidae > Danio > Danio rerio. Next base: position 35,214,633 of record NC_141026.1, on the reverse strand, counting down.
CAGCTCAGAGCGGGTTGGGTGGCGTAGGACCGGCGGGGTTACACAGGACGACTGGTTTCAATTGAGGGAAAGATGAATGTGACCAAGTACAAGTATATCCTGGATGAAAACCTTCTCCAAAGTGCTCAGGACCTCAGACTGGTCCAGGGGCTTTCCTTTCACCAGACAGTGACCCTAAGCACACAGCTAAAATACAGAAGGAGTGGCTTCACAACAACTCCATGACTGTTCTTGAATGGTCTAGCTAGAGCCCTGATTAAACCCAATTTACATGATGGCTAAAATGGCTATACACCAACGTTTACCATCCAACCTGACAGAACTAGAGAGGATCTATATGGCAGAGGATACCCACATCCAGGTGTGAAAAACTTGTTGCATCTTTCCCAAAAAGACTCATGGCTGTATTGGACCAAAAGGGTGGTTCTACCAAATACTAAGCAAAGGGTCTGAATTCCTAGAACCTTGTGATATTCAGTTTTTCTTTTTTTAAAAATCTGCAAAATTGTGAACAATTCAGATTGTTTCTGTCAATATGGGGTGCTGTGTGTACATTAAAGAGGAAAAAAATATGAACTTAAATAATTTTAGCAAATGGCTGCAATATAACAAAGAGTAAAAAATTGTAGGGTGTCTGAATAATTTCTGAATATGTTCTGTACCCACTATATGAATAAATGTAATGCTCAATCAGAGGGCTCATTTTTACTCTTTCACCCCAGCTAGTAAACCACACATATAGAAGACTGTGGGATAATGAAATGTAAACATTATTGAAACATCTCTTAATGCGTTTCTCTGCATGCTGTATTTTTCAGTCATTAGCCAATATAAAAGCAGGTCATCTTATTCTAGCACTTCAGCATATGCAGCTAATTATACTTCAGGTGGACCTTTAACCCCATGCAAGCACAAGTGAACCCCATTATAAAAATAGAGTTCATGTGGTAGATATTAATTGCATCCTTCTGAAGGGAGTATTATGTTCTTGTCTTCAACTACAGTTGGTTTGTTAACATTAAGAACACTCTCATCTGCTAACCTTGAACTACTTGCTTTGTTTTGGGGTTTGTTACCTTGTATTTTTTTAAATTATGGGGACCAAATAAATTGTTTTGGTCCCCATGAGGAAAACATCTCTTAAAATACACAGAATGAAGTATTTTGAAAATGTAAAAAAGCAGATTGTTTACTCTGGGGGTTGAGTTTAGGGGAGAATTTGGGGCAGGGGAAGAGATTATACAGTCTGTACAGTATACAAATCATTAAGTCTATGGGAAGTTTCTGTAAAGATACCAGGTAGCAAAGAATTCTGGCCACGATTTAGCATAAATCTGGCATAGCAGATGATCATCTGGCACTGGCATCCAGCATGTGGGCCAAACATGGCCCTGGTTTCACAGAGGTGGCCCCATCTTTAATGCGGCACACAATACTTGGGCAAGATGAAAAATGTAGTATTAGGCCCAGATGTGATTAATTTATATGTGGGCCATATAAGTTTGGCCTATCTTGACCCACATTTAAAATGCGTTTTTATTATTTTAAAGTAAAGAAAAAAAATTCTACCAATCAGGTCGCTTCGAGAAAAAGCAAGCCGATAGCACGCCTAAAGCACAATGATTCATGGGTTTATCAATTTCACTGCAGTCGTGACACACCAACATATCTGGCCCAGTTCAGGCTCAGTTATGGGTTATTAACTTGGCTAAGACTTGGCCCAGATATGGTCCATGTTTGGCACCTTGTCTGCAAGCCAGACTTATTCCAGTCATTTGCCATAATTCACTGCAGCATGTGGGCCAAGCAAAAGCTGATTGTGTGGGCCAGAGCTGGGCCAGAGATATTTAGCTATGTGGGTTAGCTGTACCAGTGTGTGTTAAACAGAATCATATTATCTGTGAATTGTTGTTCAGAGTATTGTCTCTTTGCTATTTAACATTTAACCATGGTCTTCTGTCACAAAAAGAAAGAGATAATATAAGAAAATGACAGACAGATTATAGAATGTTTACACTAAAAGCAGTTTTTGTTGGTAAAATGTTTACAGTTTGCTCAAATCAACATGACAAAAGCAAAATGGCCTTTCAAGTTTGTAATCCTTTTAAAAGGCAAGAGACCTGTTCATAGAAAGAGCAAGCTAAGTGCTGAAGAGATCAACAAATGGGCAGCCCATACAGATGCACTGTATGTGTGCCACAAGTGAGCAGTGATTTCAATCCATTTTTTTGTATGGGAACTGTGTAAAGGATTGCATTGCAGAACTTAGGCCTGACAGCAGAGTAAATGAAACTGTGACAGTGCAAAGTCCCTTAGGGCAGCATTTAAATAGATGAGTAATGCTCAGCTTTTTATGCAAATAGAGTGAAAAGCTCAGAGTGGTGGTAGTATTAGGGAGAAGGGAGTAAGTCAGGGTTTCAGTGTGCATCCATAAAAATAGGTCTTCAATATAAATATATTTTCGACAATTTTTGACTTTTGCATTAGACCCAACTGCCTTGAAACTTGACATGATTTGTTGATTGAACATCTCTGATGCAAATTTTCTGTTTTAACAGATTTCAACAAGGTGCTCTGTTGGATTAAAAACCTAGTGACTGTGGAAGCTAGTAAAGTAGTGAACTCCTTGTCTTAATTTTGTTAAGCTTATACATATTGAGATCTCAATTTCTGTTAAGCAAAAATATGTAGCATGGGTGTGCTTTTCTGTTGCTGTTGCTTATCTGCTTCAGGGTACAGCATTCAGAAAAGCTCTTCTTTAGACCTCACTTGTAAAGCCTGCAACACTTCAAGCTGATATCAAAGAACTAGTGGCAACAAATCCAGCAGTGTCACTGTGTCTGGTCTGGAACAACACCCAAACAGACAATTGACAATAAAGCATACAATATTAACTTACTATAAAAATATCCCCAGAGTAAGGGGCAACTTGAGAAACTTTCAAAAGTTGTCCACTGAGGTCTGAAAACCATACATTAACTTCCAAAGACATCCGAAAGTCATCCACTGACATCCAATAGAAGTCCACTGACATAAAAAAAAAAGTTCACCGACATTTAAAAAATGTCCACTGACATCCAAAAGGCAACCACTGACATCCAAAAGATGTCCACTGAAGTCAAAAGCAGTCCACTGATGTCCAAAATATGTTTGAATGAAGTCCACTATTGGTCAAAACTGAGGGCTGAAAAATGTCCACTAATGTCTGAAAGCAGTCCACTTATGTCTAAAAGACGTCCACTAACATCCAAAAGACTTCCACTGATGTCTAAAAGCTGTCTGCAAGTGGTCCACTGATGTCCGAAAGACATCCAAAAGCAGACCACTGACATCTGAAAGACCTCCAAAAGCGGTCCACTAACATTTAAAAGATGTCCACTGATGTCCGAAAGTATCTCATGTGGTCTTATGACATTTGTAAGACATCCGAAGACGTCCAACAGATGTACGAAAGGCTTCCACTGACATCTGAAGGTAGTCCATTGATGTCTGGAATTTATCTGAAATATGTCCAAGTGGTCTATTGATATCTGAAATGCATGCAAAATATATTCAGAAGTGTTGCACTCACACCCAAAAGACATCCACTGATTTCCAAAAAATCAGGAAGAAGTTTAGGTCACCTAAAGTTTGAAAGTGGTCCCAACTCATCTGATATTGAGACATCGAACATGTTTTCCACTGATGACAGAAAGAGGTTCACTGGCATCCAAATAAACTCTCAATACTTGCTAACCTGATATTTATATATAGTGCACCTGTGTGAGAGGATATATCTTTCCGTACCTATAGGAGGTAGTATCTGTATTGCCATTCCACAAAGGAAAACCATAACTGGTGCTGCACACATACAAACCACTAAACAAAGCAGCATTTTCTTATTTTCATACTTCGTAAATCCCATATATTTTGCAAAATATTTAAGAAATCACACAAAATGACAGCCATATTCTTTGTGTTATTGCTTGACTTGTGTTAGTTGCTCAGTTTAGTCACTTTAGTTTTTGTTTTGTTGATTTGGTCAACTGCAAGCTGAATTAGGCAAATTCACTTCGATGTGAACCCGATGAGAGGCAACGTGTGGAACACACCAAACAAACAAATCTGACAGATGCTCACCAATGGCCTGGCGCTGCCCAGTGATCAACTGTTGGCTTGATGTATCCAGGCCTTAACAAGTGTTTAATTGAGTTACTGCCTTTTTCTTAGCTCAAAACCTTCTGGTCATTCTCTGGGATCAAGATGGCATTTTCACCCATTAAACTCCCACACATTGTACAACTCTTTTGTAAACCAAACTCTGTAAATATTGATATGGTTGTTTGTCAAAATCCAAGTACATCAAGAGCTTATAAAACACTCAGACTTAATGTCTCCTAAATCACCTTTGTTTCCTTTCTGATGCAGTCAGTCTGAACTTCAGCAGATCATTTTGGTCAGCAAGTTGTCATTGTGTGACATTTTGCCATGTAGCCTCACAAACATTAATAAACCATTGTAGATAACATAGTAACACTTTAATATAGTAACCTATGCAACCGTTAAATAGTTACTTGTTAGCTTGTAAATTGGCTTCTTATTACATAGAAAGCATTAAATAATGCCTCATTCTGCAAGACTATATTCTATCCTAAATCCCACAACAGGATATTCAATCAATAGACTCTGACCCTAGATCACAGTTCACGTGGAAATGGCTTGACCACGCAGACTGACAGTTCATAAATTGACTACTTGCCAAGAAAAGTGCTAAACATCCACTCAATACTCCATACTTGTTCTTTACAAGTTAACTATAACTTTTGAAGATTACTGTATTCTTTCCTACCACAAAAATGTATTACCACCTCCCAAAAAAACAATTTACCAAGTACAGAGTAAATACGTAGGCAAGGATCTCTACATTGAAAAATAAAATTGTGAAAAACAATTTCCACTCTAATATTGTTTGTAAATTTGACTATTACACACATGGAGAGTGGCAAATATCAGTGTTATACCTCAGTTTCCGATTCCACATCCTCTACAATCTCGCAAGCATTCTCATATGATGGGTAGACTTCAGTCCAACCATCCTTGGTGCAGTTCCTAAATATGAAACCTGTTTAAAAAAAAACATTGAACAATGATCAACTTACAAAATTGTATGGGCCAGTGTTTCTCAATCATGTTCCTGGCATACACTGCATGTTTTGGCATACCAACCCTCCCGTTTTTCCCAGGATTCTCCTGTATTTTACAGTTCTATCCAGCTATCATCCCGTGAAGGTATTTTCCCATATTTTCAATCTTTCTATGAAGGCGGCAATAATATACACAACCCATACTGCCAAACCACCAGGGGTTGCCCCCCGCAACCCCTCGTAAAGATCTCGATCATGGTAGGTTTTTCCAAACACAACTATTTTTGACCTAAATGAACACAAAAAGTTAGCTTAGCAATCAAATGCTTTCATTATAATGTTAGATGTGTGCATTTTTAAAGTGACAAAACTGTTTTTAATGTAATCAAACAAAATTTTTTCTGATGATTTTTCTGATTTGATTAAAAAACTTTCATCAAAATGTATAAGTTATACAGTAAAGAAAATATTAATGAAATATGATAACTTGATTCTATTTATTTATTTATTTATTTATTTATATAGATATAAATTTTAATAATTCAACTGTTACTAAATTTATTTGGTGATAATTTATACTACGTATTTGTTCCTTTGGAAATAATAATAATTATAATAAAACATATTACTGACATTTTAGTTTATTTACAACAAAACAGCTCCACATGAACTTATTTAGTAATCTGGGGCTATTATTTCTATTTTTAATTTTTTTGCAGTGGGGCGGGGGGTGTTACGTTGGGCATATACCTCATTGTTTTATATCCCAATGTTGACAGGTACTGTATGTTTTGGATGTCTCATTTGTCTGTCACACACATTCCAGGTCTTTCAATCGCTGCTAATGAGCTGAAGACCTGAATCAGTTTGGTTAAGGTGACATGGAAAACGTGCAGAGCTGGCTCCAAAATGGTTGAGAAACACTGCTAAAGGCCACATTTTAGTGCATCATTTGGCAAAAAGAAACTTATTAAACACCAGACACCAACATCTGCTTATTACAGTGCCTGACACACCATGCTCATCTCTGTGGAATTAGTCACAAAACAAGACAGATGTTACATTTGTCCTAGATTTAATGGACATTGAGAACAGTTCTAGGAAGTTACTGTACAATAACACAAAACCCTGAAATCTCATAAACTTAAAATACAGTAATTCAAAGTTAATTCCCCTCAATAGCATGTGACAGGAAAGGGGTTATTTTTTTATTATTGTTTATATCTTTTGTTAGATTTCATGTTAGATATGTGGCTAGAGAGCTCAGATGGAGCTATCAAAGCCATCTCGTTTTTATCAGCATGGCATGGGCTTAATGTACTGTATGTCACACAGCATAATGGCAAAATTGCCTCCCAGTCTATAGAGACAGAGAAAAATAATAGAGAGCTACTGAAAGTGTGTGAAATTGCAATACAAACCAGCCATATAGCTGTGATATTTCCAAAGCTATATGGCAGAAATTAAACGAAATGTTTTTTTTTTTTTTGTTTTTTTTTAATAAACACAATAGGCTTTCAAAGAAGAACAAGTGACACAATAAGACCAAATGAGAAAGCGGTGATTCAGACAGACTGTAAAGTTGACGCATTTAGTGTAGGGCAATTTTGTTGCAGGTTGCATTAACAAGTCTTTATGAGTAATTATTGATAATTCACTGAACTAATTTGTTCAAAACAATGATTCATCAGCCGCTTTCTCTTTTTTTTCAGAAAATCATTAACTTACCCAATTAATTAATTATTTGATTCTATTTATAGAATACACTACACAGTATCTAATGTAAGGATAGTTAAGGCCCAATCCCAATTCAACTCCAATTCAACAACATTCTGACACTCGATGACACTCAAATACCTTGTCAGAAAAGTCTAGTGGCTGGGAATAAGCTTTTTACAGTGTCTACTATATTGTTAATGTTGTTTTTATTTGTTTACATAGATGAATATGGCCACTGTGTAAATGCACAGTTACGATCTTATTGCTATATTAGATCATTATGATAGCATATTATATGCCTTTAGTGATTTCCTAAAGATAAATACCAAAAAATAATGCAACTGGATTAGCTGCATCTGTCGCCATCGTCTGATCTGATGCGGTATGAGATCGCATTGACATGATGTCGTGTGCAGGTGCTGTAGTGGTGTCCCACTTCTTAAGCCTGATTTATACTTACGCCTGGTGCCACATCGTGGACCTAGAGGAGTGGACAAGGCTTTCATACTTGACACATTCACCCTTGTGATATTTTTTAGAACAGTAGGGGGCTTAAACTTACTGTAAAATCAGACAAATAAACAGAGAAGTAGGAAGTTTTCAGAACTACGTCATATCATTAATATCGTTCAAGGTTTTTAAAAATTTTTTTTTTGAAATTATTTGAATAATTATAAAAAAATCTTTATAACTATTCAAGATTTCTTTATTCAAACTCTGATGCATCACTTGCTTTTGTTCAGTTCTACCTATAAAATTTTATTAAAAATATTAATGACAACAGAACATGGGTTACTCTATAAATATATGTTTTATTATGGCAAGAACAAAATAAAAAAAGTATGCTTACTAAAAATATAAAAACTAAAGACTTTTTTTTTTTATTTAACCCACTAAACAATTCACACATTAGTGTCTGGCTACTTTGTCCTCGACTGATATGCCAAAAAGGCAATAATAGTCCGACATTCCTGACCATTATCACCAATAAAAGCCTAGAAAAACAGAGCACTAGTGTATTGTAAACTGATTGGTTCAAATATTCCAGCCTGATCTCACGAGAAAATGTAAGTATTTTACGTTTTGCCAGTTTAGTGGCTAATTTGTACGAATTCGTACGATTTCAGTTGTACGAAATGATACAATTTTAAAAAGGAGGCGTGGCACCTAACCCTAACCCTAACCCCAACCGTCATTGGGGGATAAGCAAATCGCACTAAATTGTACGAATTATATCGTACGAATTCATATGAATTAGCCACTAAATAAAAAGGTTACGAATTGCCGTGTGATCGTGTTGAATATTCCTTTCGCTCGACTCTCAAAAAAATGTCGGCTTCGCCAGCTGAACCATGTCATGCGCACCCAAAGCGAACCTCTGCAAACACATCGATGATGTCACATTCGCGGCGCACTCAAGTGAACTAGCGGATGCGTCTAGAATAAACCAGGCTTTAGTGGTAAATTTTGAAGCCCTACCCCTTTACACTTTGTTTCCATCTTGTGGCTCTATATTCATGTTTGGTATCATTTTAAATGTCTCTGTGTGATTGGTAAAGTGTTCTCAATCGCACTGTAATATTTCACAATATCACTTCTATATGCTGATTTGGGTTTCATCTTTGATAAGATCTTTGCCAGACACTTAAGGAAAATGGTCTTCACATCAACTCATGACCAGACAAGGGTCTTTGTGATGCTTTTATTGTCTTGAATTTATGATCATTTGTTGGGATTTGAGTATTTAAAGGAAAGGTGCAAAAGTGTCGGTGGGATCCTGTAGCCAGGATTCTCCATTGCATTGTGTAAGTCTCTGAGCTCTGCATCAAGAATTATATGCTGCAATGTACTTCTACACGGTGCGGTATTAATCTCTAACTCTTGAATATCTTTGTGTAACTGATGTTTTACATTTCCTAATTGGCTTATTTTGTTTAATTATGTGAATTGACATGGAAAATCTTTGTGAAATAAATGTAAAACTCTTTTTTACATCTCCCGAAATCATTGTAAATCTAGTAAATTGTTTAGGTTTAGGTTTCCACACCATTTGACCAGGATTGCTCATACAATCAGGCTTAATGAAGTGAGCATAGACACAGCTTTAAAGACTGACAATCACTGATTAAGTATGATATAATCTAGTAGCTAAATCAAATTTTCTTCATGTATGAGCAAGCATGGGGCGACTTAATATTATTTAAAAGAAATTAGTTTACAGTTATATCCTCTATCTAAGAACCAGAATTGGCTAGGCTGTGTCCGTGAGCACATGTAACTGGACAGCATACTGATTTCGGGTAAATGATGAACTATTAAGATTAGATTAGATTAGATTAGATTAGATTCAACTTTCTTGTCATTACACATGTACAAGTACAAAGCAATGAAATGCAGTTTAGGTCTAACCAGCAGTGCAATAGCGGCAAGTGCAGGATACAGGTATAAGACATATTTAACTGAAAATGAGGAATTATTAGGTTAATCGATCTAAATTAGACCATATCACAACCTATAAGGTGATCAGCTTCAATAAGATGAGTCTTAATGTAAATTATTCTAAATCAGAATCAGATAAAAGTAAGGGTCAAAATTAGATTCATGAAATAAAAGTTTAGGATTTTTAGTAATCTGTTTTCAGCTGCCTGAGAGAAGGTTTACATGCATTTAACCTCCAACCAATCTGTTAGTTCTGTTCTGTCATAGAACTAATAAATGGACCCTTACAATAAAATATCAAAAAATCAAATAACTATAAAATAACTAGCTTGTGATGGTCAGTTCACAGGCATTTGCTCCATTATTTAATGTCCCTTTGGTTCAAACTCTGAGCCACTGACTTCAATAGTACAAAATTATTATCAAAAGTAATATTGTTCAAAATATCTTACATTTGGTTAATTGGAACAAAGAAAAGCTAACAGGTTTGAAACCACATGAATGTGTGTAAATAAAGATACAGTGAACTATCTCTTTAAAACCCTTGTGATTACTCACAACAACCTCTGTGTTCAAAAGCCCACTCAAACTGTAAAATACAGCCAGTATAAGAAGTAGATCATGTGCACCAATGACAAATTCTCTCTTCTTCTATTATTATTCTCCATGGGAAAGCATCCATTTGAGCATTGCTGTGAATGAATTGCTTTCTCTTTGACTACAACTTAAAAACTTTGGACTTTTATTATTACTCCCCATTGTTCACAATATTAAAACATGACTTGAAGTAATGAGGCCAGTTGCCTCCAAAAGACACACACTGTTAAAACTTGTTGAACTAGATAAATCTTATTTCAGAAGGTCTGCATGAACAAATAGGTTTTGTCATTGTTTAATTTGTCGACATGTCCATTCATCCATGATTCATTATGTGAACACAGAGTACAATTACAGAGGGGTTAGTGAACGAGATTAGGTGATATAGGGTTGGTCGCATGATCAGTACACTTCAGCCCCCATGAACTGATAACTGATACATGTACAGTTAAACATAATTCACTGAACATGACATGAAAAAATAAGTATGAAGTATGGATTCTGTAAGTATATAGTGTTGTAAATTATTATTATTAATTTATATATAGTGTTGTAATTTATTATCATTTATGTGTTACGTTTGCTAGGATAAGATGGAGTAATGCCCAGATAAATGCATTGCATACAATATTGATTTTCTGTTGCCTACTAGCCTAAATCAAACTTCACTTTCGTAAAAAAGAAAGAAGTAGAGAGCAAACATAATTGAAACTTCTTTTCTTTTTTTTTTTTTGCTCCTTAATTGTGAAAGTGTTTGTCTAAAAATGATGGTATTCACTGAAAATGCTGGTAGGTATTTTAATTTATATTTGGTCAATGCTTGACAAATGTATTGCTTTTTAAGGCCAGAATATACTAATAAGAAAGAAATATTTTTTTATGGTGAACCTATAGTTTAAATACAAAATGCTGTTAGAAATTATGTATTTTACTTATATTTTGTTATATGATAAAGCATTATGAGCCATGAACCAAAACAATCAGTCACAAGGTGAAGAAAAGAAACATCCGGAAATTGAATAACAAAGAATATATAAAGAGAGAAACAGAATGCGGCGACTCTGTGGCGCAGTAGGTAGTACTGTCGCCTCACAGGAGGAAGGTCACTAGGTCAGTTGGCGTTTCTGTGTGGAGTTTGGATGTTCTTCCCACGTTCACATGGGTTTCCTTTAAATGCTCCGGTTTCCCCCACAATCCAAAAACATGTGTTACAGGTGAATTAAGTTGGCTAAATTGTCTGTAGTGTATGAGTGTGATTGAGTGTGTATCAATGTTTCCCAGACATGGGTTGCAGCTGTGTAATACAAATGCTGGATAAGTTAATGGTTCATTCCGCTGTGGCAACCCCAGATTAATAAAGGGACTAAGCCAAAAAGAAAATGAATGAATGAATAAGAAACAGAATGCTTTATTTCTCTGAATTTCCAGGATATAAAATAGTAGGTAGGGGTTTGTGTGAAATGTTAATATTAGTTTTACTGCAAAAGTCTGCGTAAAAACTTGATGGATAAGTTGCCGTTCATTCCAGATTACTAAAGGGACTAAGCGGACAAGAAAATGAATGATGATGATAAATGATATATATATATATACGCATGTGATTGTAAATCAGGGTTATTTTATCAGATAATGATTCCTTAACTCTTTTAAAGTTTGGTACTGTCTCAAAACAGAAAATAACATATCTGAAACTAGGGCTGGGCGATATGGAAAAAAAAAAGTCTAGATTTTTTATAAAGTTTGACCGATTCACGATTTAGATTTTTTTTTATTGTGTAACTAGTGAATTTAAAACTTTACAACAACATGACTGAAGTATTATTCTCTTTATAAGTCATTTGAAAACCATCTGGTTAAGTATAACTACTCTAGCCTATATAATACTGAATATAATGCAAGCAGGAATCTGATAATGACAAACGTCTCATTTTATCAGCAGAAAAAAATGGTCTAATAATGTCGTCAGTGACATATTGCAAGCATAAGTCTCAAAAATAATAATTCAACATCAGAATTATAATTAGTTGTATTCTGATGTCATCGATGTCAGACCAATTTAAAGTCTGTTCAAGTCCACCATTCACAAAATTTTGCATTTTAACCATCAGTAGACCTAAACATAATATTATTATAGTGTTTTTACCATATGCTTGAGAAATAACAATAATAATAGCCCACTCATATTAACCTTTATTTTACATCAACAGAATCGTGAGAAAATTGTGATCTTTATTTTAAGTAAAAAAAAAAAAAAAAAAAAAACATGATTAAAATGCTAAATTTTGTGAATGGGGATTTGAACAGACTTTAAATAGGTCTGACATTGATGATATCAGAATACAACTGTTTATAATTCTGATGTTAAATTATTATGTTTGAGACTTATGCTTGCAATCTGTCCTTGACAACAATGTTAGACCATTTTTTTCTGCTGGTTAAATGAGACATTTCTCATTATCAAATTCCTGCTTGCATTATATTCAACATTATACAGGCTTGAGTAGTTATACTGACACTGGTAAACATTTATTCTCATGCACAACACTTTGTGTTTGCTAAGAAAGAAAAACATTAAATGCTTGTCGTAATCAGAACTCTAAAATGTGATATGATTATTTAAATGATGTGTGCGGTTTTGGTTTTCTATTCACTGCAAAGTGCTGTTCGTACTTTCCGCGCGGCTTCCAAAACGATATGCTGTGCAACAAACTGAATGTTATTCATAACTTTATCACTTGTTACTCACAGCCTATGCAGGTTCTGTTCACTGTAATAGACTTCATTCACAGACACAAGCCCACCCTCTCTGTTGTAACAGCTCATGGTCAGCTCACATCATGTGTGATTTCGCGGTCGCGAATACATCAATTACATGAACACAGAAATGACATTTTTGGGTAAATTATACCTTATAAATACAGTATGTGACTTTCAACACCATTTCAACACCATTGGTTTGTACGTTGCAGAACATTATATGTAAAATAATGTTAAGACTTGTTTTACAACTTTGCTTCTCTCCTCAATTTGAAAATATGATTGACAGAATCGTAGAAATGCTGGATTAAGATTGCAAACGTTTTTCGATTAATTGTGCAGCTCTAGTACAATGACAAAAAAAGATGCTTCAATCTCGGTTTGTGGACCTAAATCAGGTTTATTTTGTACATAACATAATGGATGCACATATAGCAGTGGATATTAATGTGAATCCTTACATTTGCTGTGTGAAATCAGTGTAAAGTTAAAAGCAAAAAGGCTTGAATTAACTCCACAACAAACATATCAAATAACAGCTGGGGACGTTCTTAGTGTGGTAAGGGAGATCTTCTTCATTCTTGTCTGTCACTGTGCTGTTTATCTAAGTGAAGGCTATGGCTCTGACATGCACGTGGGAATGGTGGGTGAGGAGAACCAGCTTTAAAGGTGCCCTTTAAATTCAAAGAAACTTAAAATTCATAAATACTGGCCTTTCGAGAGTATAAGGATCGTCTTTTGTTTTTAAAGTTAATTGAATTAATATGAACAGTATAGAACAGTGATAAAATCTTGTTCTTATAAATGGCCAATCAATCGATGCATCTCTAATAACAGTTCTTCCAAAGCATTTACACACAAGTTACACATATTGGCACTGAAAAAAAAAAAAAAAACATTTTTAAAATCATGGAGCCTGCAAAGCAGCTCTGAGGCTGTTGAGAAATCAATGGAAAGGTTGTGGAGGCTAAGAAAAAGCAAAACACTCATGACACAATCGCTATCTGCATCATGATATTCCTGCATCCCCCCACACACCTCTGTGAATACTTAAGTACACACAATAGACCTGCAGATATCTACATAGCTGTGTTCCAAATCTTGCTGAAAATGTGCCAAGGAAATAATACAAATATTAAAAATCAAAGAGGGTTAAAGGAGGCATTATGGCACTGGCTGATAGCGCTGGTTGTTCTATCTCTTCAATCCCCCTAGGCCAACGCTTGACATCTGTAGCAGAGAAAGCAGCAGCGGTCAAGTCCTCACTGCTCCGTCTTCCCCCACTGTGGCTTCAGGGAGAGACAGAGACTTACAGCGTATGAACTACACGTTATGGTAATGCTAGAAACAGCAAGTGAAAAGAACTCCCATTGGCAAACTATAGCACTAAACCACCCACTTAGCAGGCTTTCAGAATGGCCGAGATAAGTGTAGGTGAGGAGACAGAAGGTTATAGGTTAGCTGTAATGTCAAGTTTTACACATTTAACTATCAGGCTAAATGAAGTACACTATGAAAATGAACAAGAGTGTATTTTTAGGTATTTATATAATTCCTTAAGAAACATTTTGCTCAAGAATTTCTTCTTGCAAACTTTATGTTTTAATAAAAAAAATGTACAATACTAAGCAATCATGTTTGAATATATCAAACATTTTATCTATTCATTTATGGTTTGTTACTTTGTTTAGACATTTTTGGGGGCACTGAAACTGTGATGTTGTTACTATGTTACCAATTAACCATGTACATTGGTAAACTGGTAGCCATTGGCATTCATAGTGGAGAAAAAAAAAAGTCCATAAATAATCTTTTAAAATCAGTGGAGGCGCAATATATGATAGAATTGGGATATCTGAAGAGAACTGTCTTGATTTCTTTCAGGTTTACATTTTTGTCACATTGATGACTTACTACTAGCTAAATAAAGTTTAAAAATATATACAGTACAGTAGTCCTTATAAAAAGGTAATTACAACATTGTTTGTGCGTATGTACTGGTTTTGGTGGTTTACAGATTATTGTATAATGCCATGGGTAAGACATAATACTCTATTATGGTGGTTTATGAGGACATGCCTGAAGTCTTTGTAACTCAAAATGCTTCAAATTAAATTCTTTTGACATTCAAAGGTGTAGAGGTAGGGCCATATAATAGGTGTTTTTACTGTATAGAATATGTTACATCTATGGAAATCTTACATCTTTGTAAGCCACCAATACCAACATGTGTGTGTATGTGTGTGTGTGCGCACATGTTGATGTCCATTGAGCTAATTGTAAAAAATAATACAATAGTTATGTTGCTTGTAATAGTGAATTACAGAATGCAATTGTGGAAAGCTTTAATACATATAACCAATTCAAGCAAAATAAAACTGGCTGAATTTGAAGACAGTAGAACAAAACACAAAAAAACAAACAAAAATCTCCAAATAAACTTGACTGAATTAAAAAATGTGTTACACCAGTTTGTTCCTCGTGTTTGCTATAAGTACTTTGAGAGAATGCAACAAAACACTTAATCAATTAAAATGGTTACATTTATCATTGTCAAGCATTTACTATTGTGTAACATTTTTTCAAAACCACAAAAAAGTACAGTGGTATTCTCTGGCTCCTGGATAAATCAACCAAAAATTATGTGTTTTTCATTCCATTTATTTAATAGATTTGGCATTAACTTGTGGGTAGTGAATACCTGCATTTGCGCACATGACGGTAGACACCATGTGCAAGTTAAAGCAAAATTCACATTTTAACTATCGGCCCTCAACAACATTTTCAGCCCATCATCTTTCATAGGCTTACAATCACTCTCATTCGTTGGTGATTATTGTTTCGCTTGCAAAGAGCAGCGAAAATAAATAATGCAATAGTGAACTACCTAAATACTATGTGCATTTTCAAAATAGCAAAACCGCAAGTAAATCTGATAATGAGTCTGATCAAAAGAGATCTCGAGATGATGGAACTGCGTCTCTGGATCAGGGTAACAGGAGACAGAAGCAAACCAAGTCAAGTCAGCCAGAAAAACATAATAGAAGAGTTACTGTAACTGTGGGCTCTTCTTGAAGATTAGAGAGAGCGAGTTAATTATATATAAGTATATATTATTTATATCTAATATATATACTAATAATTCTGACTACAACAGTGTATATACACACACACACACACACACACACACACACACTTAAAGTCAAGAATTATTATCACCCCTGTTGTTTATTTTTTTCCCCAATTTCTGTTTAACGGAGGTTTTTTCAACACATTTCTAAACATCATAGTTTTAATAACTTCTCTAATAACTGTTTTATTTTATCTTGGCCATGATGACACGAGTACATAATATTTTACTAGATATTTTACGACACTTCTATAAAGCTTAGAGTGACATTTAAAAGCTTTTATTTAATTCAATTAGGGTAACTAGGCAGGTTAGGGTAATTAGGAAAATTATTGTATAATGATGATTTGTTCTGTACTATCGGGAAAAAATTAGCTGAAAAGGGCTGGTGATTTTGACTTTAAAATAGCCTTAAAAAAATAATAAAAACTGCTTTTATTTTAGTCTAAATAAAACAAATGAGAATTTTTCCAGAAGAAACATTTCCTTGCTCTATTAAACATTATTTGGGAAGTATTTAAAAAAGAAAAAAATTAAAAGGGGGCTAATAATTCTGACGTCAACCATATATATATATATATATCTATATATATATATATATATATATATATATATATATATATATATATATATATAATTTTCTTTTTACTTGGAAGCGAACTGAATAGTGATGTTTCATAAGATTTATGTTTGTAGCTGTTTGTTTGTTCTTATTTATGAGTGACCATGAGAGACATTATATGGCACAAAATAATAAAAGACCCTTCAGAAATTTGATGACGTCATGTTCCAGGAAATTTGAAATAGTGTGGTGGACGTCAATCTCAATAGCTTATTTTTCTGGTTTAGTTCTGGAACTTACAAATTAAGTTTCAAAACCTTACAAATTAAGCACTGCATATTACTGCAAAAAAAGACTTATTCAATAACTTTACATTCCTTTTGGTTGCTTTACTAATATAGTTGTGTATGTTTGACAATGTACTGTAAAAAAAGGTAAATCAATTCTTTGAATTACAAAGAACCAGTTCTTATAAAAAGATTCTGATTTCCACATGTGCCCCAGGATGTAGTTTAAAGTAATCATATTTTTAATATTGCTGAGTTTCTTTGCACAGACCAATCTTTTGCTTCATAAAACATATCATATCGTCAGGAGCCATGGGCATTATTTTGTGTTTCCTCATATGCTACTTTTTTTCACCCATAGTGACGAGATGGGAAAATTCTCTCACAAGACTCTAGGAACTGTACAGTATAAATATACTGTTACCAATTTCCTGAAGACAACACTTAAAGTCCATCATGAGTCCAATATGCTTGCTCACATTGCACAAATAACTTTAATAGCTACTCAACCTGTGAAAACAAATACACTCAGTTGTCCCGTGGCAACTATTAACAGAGTTTATGATATCTGGGTATTTAAAGCTGTAGCTAGGAATTTACAGAGCACTCATGATGTCTCTCTGTGTGTGTTTGCCTTGTCACATTATTGCTCTTGGTTGGAGTGTCAAGAAAGTCTGTTTGCTGCATGTGCTTGAGTGCACACAAGAGACCAACCAAAGAATATGATCTGGCAACAGAATATGCTGTAGAGGATAAATGGGAAACACTGTACAATAACAGTACATAAGCAATGATGTTCTAATAAGTAGTGTAAACTAAATGTTACTTTTTAACTAGTGATGAACTATGAACTACACTGTTTCAACTTACTATGACATTTTATGTGAAGCTGCTTTGATGCAATCTATATTGTAAAAGCGCTATACAAATAAAGGTGAATTAAATTAAATTAATGAGGAATTAACCCTTGCACTAATCAAGAACTAACGACAACATAAATGAAATGAGTTAATGTGTAAATGATGGCTTAATTACTATATAATCTTAATTACTTGTATATGTTTGTTAATTATGGCATTGATTAACACGTTACATGTTCTACTAAATGTAACCAACATGACCTGTTCATGTATCTTTATGTCATCACTTTACTTGTAGGCGAACATTGTCATGGTCTCATATTAACTACTCATGATTTCTGTGTTTAAACTGTCAATTTTGATGTAGATGTTTGTTTTGATGTGATGCTTCTATTGTTTTAATGTAAACATGCACTAGACCAAAGGTGCTCAAACTTTTTCTTATAAAAGGCCGAAATGTTAATTTTACCGTTTTATATTCAACCTATTATAGTAAAAACAAACAATCCCATTTATAACACAATGGAGCTCAATACTGAATACACTAGTCGAGCTGCTCCTACATTTGTCTTAATTTGCTCACAATGTCTTGTGCATTGTCCTCTACCTGTCAAGTGTTTACATTTTAAATGTCTGATTTATATGAAACATTTCATTGTAGTTGGCTTTTTTAAGCTCCTCAATTAAACAAAAAAATAAATGAAGAGGTCAGATGCAAAAGCCGCTAAACGCCACTTCTGCCAAAAATGAGAATGACATTGAGTGCATGCTTTAGCCACGTAGTACACCACCAGCAAATAAATTAGCTTCTAATCATCCAAATCCAAGCGTCAGCACATTCAGAAATAACAGTTTGCTAACAAAAGCCACTAAACACCACTTGCTTTTAAAAGCAAAAACCGCTATATCCTGAGAACCAATCAGAATGCGCAAATCAAATCATATGTTTTCAGTTTAGCAGTGTGCTGATACGCCGGCTTTAAGAGGAGACATATTCTGCTTTCGGCGAGGCAGTGGCGCCGTAGGTAATGCTGTCGCCTCACAGCAAGAAGGTCGCTGGGTTGCTGGTTCGAACCTCGGCTCAGTTGGCGTTTCTGTGTGGAGTTTGCATGTTCTCCCTGCCTTCACGTGGGTTTCCTCCGGGTGCTCCGGATTCCCCATCAGTCCAAAGACATGCGGTACAGGTGAATTGGGTAGGCTAAATAGTAGTATGTGTATGAGTGTGTATGAGTGTGTGTGTGGATCTTTTCCAGAGATGGGTTGCAGCTGGAAGGGCATCCGCTGCGTAAACACTTGCTGGATAAGTTGGTGGTTCATTCCACTGTGACAACCCCGGATTAATAAAGGGACTAAGCCGAAAAGAAAATGAATGAATGAATGAATGAATGAATGAATATTCCGCTTTCGATTTCAATTGTAAAAGATGGGGTTTGATGAACTGAATGAGCCTGTCCGACTGTCAGTGAATGGCAAATGAAACGGCCCTTTCCTTAAAACTCTGTGCATTATAAGAAAAAGAAACAAAATATACAGTCGGAAGTGTAGCATGCATTTATAGCAAGCTCAGATGCTGTTCTTTTATCCTACTTGACCAAGACTTCAAGTATGGTAAGAATAAATAAATGACAGCTTCTAAAATTGTCTGAGAGGCATCCCCTTTTTGCCCAGTAGACCCACCTTGTGTTTTATTTGCTAATTTAAGCTATTTTTTAAAAGATAATGTAAAAAACAACATTATTTGTATTACTTCAAAATACCTGTACATCTGATAATCTTTTAATATTAATGGACGATGCACAGATATTGATGTTTCACAATGTTTTTACACTACATTATTTGAATCTAACAAGCTTAGTTTACAATGTTACTTTAAATTAAATCTACTTACATTAAATGTAAATCTCAAATATCAGAAATGACAACAGATTGATAAGATTTAATGGCAGTTTAAATGTTATTTATTAATGCATTTACTTGACAGATTTCATTCATTCATTTTCCTTCTGCTTTGTCCCTGGTTTATCACAGCGGAATAAACCGCCACTTTATACATTTTACATTTCAGGTGGTTTGTGTAGAGTGTTTTATGTTTGGTAAATTGATTTCTATGTGCATCTTTAGTGATTTTCAACTAATTACACTGTATTGTTCCAATAGGTGTGTTTAGAGGGTTTTGCATAAAAAAGCACAAGCTGGTTTTGACACCAAAGAAAATCTACCTTGTTAAAAAAACAAACAATTGTCTAAAGTGATATTTTTGGAAAAAAAACAGGGTATTTTATTTACTAGCTAATAACCTTATCATTACACATAAAATGAAACTTCTTAACCTAATCAGAGGAGCCTGTTAGAAAATGCTCATTTACAAGAAAAGAGATCTGATGGATTTAGAGGGGTTTCCATCTGAACTCTTCGAATGTAAAACAAGAGTTCATGATGAGTTAATAATAGTGTGCCCCTCCAAGTAAAGTGATGACTTAAAGAAAGATTAACAGTTTATTTTGGTTACATTTAGCTAAAGCGTTAAATAATACATTAACAAACATGTACTAACAAGCACAATGACTCATGTTGTAAAAAGTTAATTCATAATCTGAGCATGCCTTAACTCATTATTAGTTTATAATGTAGTAATTTTAATTTACATATTAGCACAACATTCGTTCCATTTAATCTGTTATTGTAACATTAAACAATAAAGATGCATTTCTAGGTCAAAGGTCATTGTTTTCTTCCTTTCTTACTTTGCAAAAGTTTCTTTGTGGCATAAATTCTTTTGTATATTCCTCAAGTCCTCAGCATAAAAAAATCCATTCACTTCCTAAGAGTTCAGTCTTTAAAGCACCCTGATGTCTCCAATCATACCTAATCTGCAAATGTTATTAAAGACGCAATAGTGGATCTTTAGAAATCTTTAATGCAGAGGACAAAAGCAAATGGCTGTGTATTTACTTGTGCAATAAATTACAGCAGTCACTGTCTATAGCGTGTGTCTTTACACATTGTATTCCTCATGCTGTGAGGAATTAATGTCCCCAAAAGTATAGCAATACCAGTATCTTTTGACAGCGTCTTGTATGATGCCGTCTGTATGACAATGTTCTAATGCAGTGCTTCCCAAAGGCGGGGGTCGCAAGACAATCAGGGGAAGTCACTTCGTAATTTTCAAAAATAAAAATATTTTTTATTAAACTAACAATCACCACATTTTATCCATAACCTACAGAAGAAAAATAGTTTTTGCAACCTCTTGGGTGATTACGTTATATTAAAGACACAGCACATACAGTTAAAGTCAGAATTATTAGTCCCCCTGAATTATTAGCCCCCCTGTTTATTTTTCCACAATTTCAGTAAAAATAAAACAAATAAGACTTTCTCCAGAAGAAAAAATATTATCAGACATACTGTGACATTTGTTTTTGCTCTGGTAAACATCATTTGGAAAATATTTAAAAAATTAAATTAAATTCAAAGGGGGGCTAATAATTCTGACTTCAACTGTATATTTTATGGAACCAGGTTAAACTTTCTGACAGCTTTACGCCTGTCACATACATTAAAAATAAATACAGGCCACAACTGAACATAGAGGATAATCTCAGAGAGGCGTGCTTTAAAATTAAATGATAAATAAACTTGGGCCTATTGGTACAGTATGTGTGTGCCGTTGTGTACAAGATTTATATATTTATAACCATCTTAGGGCATATTGGTGGTCACAAGTCACTGGCATTGTTATTTTGAAGGTCGCAGGCTAAAACATTTGGGAACCCTCCTGTCCTAATGTGGGTTTTGTGACAATGAAAATTTGCCACAGGTTTCCTGTGAGAGTTGGGTTTAGGGGTAGGTGTGGGGTAAGGCCATATAATAAGCAGATTTTACTGTACAAAACGCATTACACTAATGGAGACTCCCTGTAAACCACCAATACCAACGTGTGTGTGTGTGAATTCAAAATAATGTTACACCAGTTTATTCTTCAATTCCGATTTAAAGTAGCTTGAGATCATCCATCAACACACCCAATCAACATCCTAAAGTTGTGCTTCTGTTGATATTTGAAAACAGACAATTAGTAATAAAAAATCTAAATACGATAGCAGTATCTTACCATGATTCACAAATAGCTGAGATACTTCAGAGCAGGAGATGTTGACCACCTGTCCAACTTCTGCCCCAGACCAGCACCAAAATTCATCCCACTCAGTGGGACACCCTGAGACACAAAAATACACAGAACTCATAAACACATTACATTTTTCTTTCTTTCTTTCTTTCTTTCTTTCTTTTTTTCT
This sequence comes from Danio rerio, assembly GCF_052040795.2. NCBI lineage: Eukaryota > Metazoa > Chordata > Actinopteri > Cypriniformes > Danionidae > Danio > Danio rerio. The sequence goes on along the minus strand of NC_141026.1, from coordinate 35,192,861 downwards.
TTCTTTCTTTCTTTCTTTCTTTATTTCTTTCTTTATAAAAGGACTGATTGACTGAACAGAAGACAAAAAAAGGAGACGATGGACATTAGGATGGAAAGAGAGATTGAGGAAAGGCACAGACATAGGGCATAGGGCATAGATGCTCACAGAATTGCTAAAAAGTTTCAGATAAGCTAGGCATCTCCACTGTTCACAACTGAGCATCTGCCTGAGGAATATAACAGAACTGTGAAAACCGAAGCTGAATGAATGAGGAAGGCTTTGAGCATAATGAGAGCCACAGGGATCATATTTGGTCATGACTACAAAAATATGACTGCCATGTCTATGCCAAGGATTTCATTTCCACCGCTTGCAGGTCTATATCCTCAGACGTTTTGTTATTAATGTTTTATTATATATTGTTATTACTGTTATTACCTCTTAGTGCTTTGCAATGATGCTAGAATGATAGAAGGAGACTTTTTAGACATTATTAGAGTCATTTCAACAAAAGAACATTTTTTCTTAGAACTGCATAAACCTTTTTTTTTACTACCAAGACACATCTGTGGTTTGTCTTAAAGTTCAAACTAAAACAAGTAAAGGACATTACAAAACTGCTTTGCAAATTAGCATAAGGATGTTGACATTTAATTGTCATTGCTAATTTAATCAGCAAAAAATATCAGTGGTCATTAAAGGCAAATCATCATTAGAGTCTTAAGTATTGAGGTGTGAAAAACCAAGTTAAGTTTAAATTAAGTTTACTTAAAATTAAACTAAATTAGGCTGCAATTTTATGGTACACCAAGCAGAACATGTGGTTTCATTTGAAAATGAATGAACATGTCACAAGGCAAAATTAAAAAGTGTCATAAGTGACAGTATACAAAGCACCATATTTTCACATGCTATTTTATTAGGCAGTACAAATGAAGAATAATGTTGAGCAGATGGCCAGCAGATTATGAGTTAGTAAAAGTTTCCTTCTGCATAGTCTGCAAATTTGTCATTATGTGGACAATATCCTAAGCACATTTGAGAAGAAAATAACACTCATTATGATCATTTTATCAAATTACCATAAATCACATCTATCATTTTACAATATGGCGATTATTTCAAGTAAAAAAAACATTTTCTCTTGAGTAAGTTGGTCGTTTGAGAAGCATATTCACTTTATATCAAGTCAGTGGCTTATATGCTACTGTTAGTTAATTCCCCATGCAGTATTAAGGTTAATTGGTTGTTTTTCATTAACATTTTTTTATTTATTAAAATGACAAAAAAATCATCATAACTTTAAATGGCATCCCTTGTACACATTGAAAGAACAGATCATTTAATTAACGTACTCAAGTTTTTTGAAAATCTGTTGCTCACTTCCAGCAGTTCCATAAGGACACATGTAGAAACAGTGGCCTTATTAATGAATCAAAAAGAGCGGAATCTAAAGTAACCTAGAAACCTGTTAACCAACAGAGTAAGAACCCTGATAGAACTAAAAGCATCTTCAGCTTAAAGGGCTGCCTCATACAGCACATCCATTAGTTCATATTCTCTATAAGCTCATTTGTCTCTTACAATGACTTACCTGTTGAACACATTCTTACTTTATGCACATCACCCATTGATTATACCAAATATATCAGACTAAAGAAAAGCATTAGGTGTAAAGCAGCAGAGAAAGCAAAGTATAGTATAATTTCTATTTATGGGTAAACTATCATACTAAAAGGAAGATTGTAAAGGGAAAATATATGCATATGAAATAATATGCTTAAAATAATAATTATATTATGCTTATTTTTAGACGGATGGATGCGAGAAGAAACTCGTGTCTCTTCAGAATGTTACAGCTCAAAATACCCTATAGGCTATGTGTTATATCCTGTAAATACCCTTTCTTGAGTGAATGCAAAAAAACATGTTTTGTTCATGTGTCTCTTTAGGATGCAAATAAGCTACTCTTCACCCCATTTCCAGAAGAAAGCAAAGGCTTTACACACCATATCTCAGATAATCTCAAAACAAAATGCCTTCTGGGTTTTATCATGTCTATCTTACGCACTAGGTTTAATATCCGCCTTCAACTGAAAGACTTGTCAGTTTAAACTCCAGAAATACACTTACCGGCCACTTTATTAGGTACACCTGTCCAACTGCTCATAAACACAAATTTCTAATCAGCCAAACACATGACAGCAACTCAATGCATTTAGACGTGGTCCAGACGATCTGCTGCAGTTCAAACCAAGCATCAGAATGGAGAAGAAAGGGGATTTATTCGACTTTGAATGTGGTATGGTTGTTGGTGCCAGATGGGCTGGTCTGAGTATTTCAGAAACAACTGATCTACTGGGATTTTCACACGCAACCATGTCTAGGGTTTACAGAGAATGGTCAGAAAAGGAGAAAATACGCAGTGAGTGGCAGTGCTGTGGGCGCAAATGCCTTGCTGATGCCAGAGATCAGAGGAGAATGGCCAGACTGGTTTGAGCTGATAGAAAGGCCACAGTAACTCAAATAATCACTCGTTACAACTGAGGTATGCAGAAAAGCATCTGCTGGTGGTGGTGTAATGGTGTGGGGGATATTTTCTTGGCAGACTTTGGGTCCATTAACACCAATTGAGCATTGTGTCAACGCCACAGGCTCGCCACGAAGGATTAAAGCAGTTCTGAAGACAAAAGGCAGTCCAACCTGGTAATAGTGAGGAGTACTTTAGTGGCCGGTGAGTGTATATACAGTATAACACGGTGGCCAGTGAGTGTATATACAGTATAACACGTGCAGAGAAAGCCAGCTGTCAAATAACATGTGTGTAGTGAGTTTTAAATTTATTTTTAGTAATTTTACAGTTCACCTTAATGTCTTACAAAGCTTAAAATGTCCAAAACCATTATATCAAAAACACACAAAGTTCATATAAACACAGTCGATAATGTCTGTGAGCATAAACTCCCGGGAAAGAAACCACATGTTCATTTTAGATCTGTGTATTAAAATGACAGCAGTATAACATACAGTACACACTGCTGTCTGTTGTTAACCCTCTGAGGGTTCAGGTGTCTTAGAGAAGTTTTGACATGCGTTTTGACATCCACACTTATACGTGTAAATTTCGTAAAAATTAAAAAATGCATATTTTGCTTTCTGTTTCAGCCTTCCATTCACACTGAGACAGAGTTTTTAGGAAATTAAAATGCATCTCTCTGAATACACTGTAAAATATGGAAGAATTTGAAAACGCTGCTGTTGCAGTGTGGACTGTGAAAACAGAAGCTTTCGAAAACATGTGACACAGACATGTGACAAATCCAGTTAACATGGTGAATGACACTGTAAAGCAGATGTTTTGGATGTTGTCTGTTTTGACATATTTATTAAAGATTTATGTCAGTTCCATGTTACATGTTGTTTCTCTTCAAGAGGACATGGAATGTTTACAGCGAGCTATTGTTCAGTGGCGGGAACAGACAACAGTTGTGTTACATGCCAACATTTTGTCACAATATTTCAAAGAGACAGAAAGTAAATAAACGGCAGGTCAACATGACACAGGTAAAAGCGTCTTATGTCTGTACACATGCGCAATACATGAACGAAAGTATTTTCAGTCACTTTAGTGTGGATTACCATTTTTTTCTGAGTGTTTTTAGAGAGAAAAAAAAATTATTTCAAATTTATCTGGATTAGTTCAGATGTAGCTTTAGACATTTACGGATTTTTTTTCAATTTCTGATAACACTGTATTCAACCCAAAGTGTGCAACAATAGGTTAAAATCAACAGGTATGTACAATTTAGTTTTTATTTGAAAAAAGTATATATGTGACTAGTCAAGTAAGAAAAAAAAAGAACCAATAAGACCAATAAACAAAGTAAATATAAGCAAATATCAGATACATTTTAGATGTTTCTTCAAATGTAGTCACTGACTTCATTTACATGGACATCGATAATTGAAATATTTACCCTAATTTGAATAAGCCAATAATATGATTAAGGTGTTTATATGAGCTGCTTTCAGAATTTTTTTTTTAATTTTTTTTTTACTTCAACTACAGCTCAGCAGTTCGTCAACAAACTTTCAGCAGCTCCCGCAACAAATTTTGAGATACTGAATGAAAGTATGAAGTAAGGACAGATAGGAAAGAAATGTTTCAATAGAATTTGATACTGCACACCGATGACTTGTGTAATGATCTCTTAAGAGTTTACTGTGCGTGCACTTGTGCCCTTGGATATTCTGCTTTCTAGGGTCCTACCATACTGGAATGACTCAGTAGGTGCAAACAATACAGTGTCCAACAGCAGTGTGTGTATGTACTAGTCTGTCATATCAAGTGGAGACAAGTCCTACATGATGGTAATAGATTAATGTGTTTACGTATCTGTCCTGCACTTCAATAATGTGACTAAAATAGAAATACACAGCATCTTAATTCAATTTGTGTTTACTACAATTATGGCTTATGTAGTCACATTAAGGTCTTTAAAAATTTCTGTTTTAAAATACTCTTAATAAGAGTATTGTCTTAATCATATTAAAATAAATAAAAAAATTGGTGTCTATGTAAACATGCTGACTGTTGTTTTTAATCATACAGCACTTTGTATTCAGACATCAATGAAACAAGCAGCTCCACATTAATCTAACTTTAATTAGCCTTTGTTGTCATTAGAGATGTGTGCTGCTCAATACCACAAGCCTTTAAATTCTGTGTTAATTCAATTAGGACATTTTAGTTTAGCCTCCTGTCAACACTTAAGTGGTTTAAGGTAAAGGGTTTCCATCACCAGTCCTGAGCCGGGCTTCTGATGTCATAGTGGGGGATAATCAAATATTTTCAGACACTGCTTTTGATTGTGGAGATTATAAAAAAAATGTATGTAGGCTTTTACTATTATAGGCTGGCTATTTATACTGTGGATTTATGTATGTATTTATTTATTTTCAGAAAAGCAATTTACTTGTTTAATAATGATTTGATCAGCTGCAGTTTGAAATTACCCAGTTTTTCTCTTAGGGCTTACTATGGAGTCTCTGTCACCATCTTCTGAATGAACATTGTCAACCGTCTTTGTTCAAAGACAGGCTAATGACTGTCGATGCACTATATTATTATTTAAAATGATATTTTATTTAAAAATAGGCACTATCCTATAAATAAAACAGCATAGTTGCAATTTAACCAACTACATTCTTGACTGACTAAAAAAGCCTCAAAAGTACATTATGTTGTCCAACAGCAGCAATATTTGTCAAACTGTGGAGAGTCCTCTGCTTGCTGCTGTATGTAGGCAGGGTAATACACAAGAGTGAAGGGTTAAGAGGCTGGACTAGTGCTGTTATTGGCAGAATATTGCATGGCTATCAACCTATTAGATTCAAAAACCAGACAGAACTATTATATAAATATATATAGCCTATAGTTACATATTTTTACAGTAACATTTTTACAGTGTTTTATCACTGAAAATATTGGAGAAGAACACAAGTAATATGGAAGACCATCACAGGGAAAAGCAGGAAATGTATAGAAAAAAAAAGTAAGAAACTCCAACACAGATATTTATGGAAGCTCAGGCTGATCCCCCCCCCCAGGAATAACACTTAGGAATAAGACTTTGAACGGCTGATGCCATCTCGTTAATTAAAGTACTATCAAAGCACCACTGGAATTTATTTTTTATGGACAGGCCATCTGACTGCCTGTTTGTGTATGACATGACAAACAGAGATTTAGCAATTATGCCTGCAAAATATGAAGTTGTTTAGATTACACTGATGTTGCGGATGATATTAGGTGCCTGTACTGTATATGTGAAGCTCAAACGGATATGAATGCATATGCTCAATGTCATTAATGCCAACTGCCTTTATTGGAACTGAATCAAACTTGCAGCCGTGTAGCAGAACTGCAAATTAGCATAATATCAAAGATAGCCCAACTTAATATAATGAAAATGCTTTAGGCTTAGAACTCAGTGACTGATAATGACATTGAGTTATAAGTAGTTCTGGAATACATTGACTGTGACTACTGTGTGAAACATGCTGGAGGCTCTGATGATGGACAGCAGGATCTTATTACAAATAGTGGTTTAACCCATAAAGCAACATCTACACAATCTTGAATCAGCTTTTATACATGTGTTGACATTTTAATGACACGTTCATTCATTCATTCATTCATTCATTCATTCATTTTCTTGTCGGCTTAGTCCCTTTATTAATCCGGGGTCACCACAGCAGAATGAACCGCCAACTTATCCAGCAAGTTTTTACGCAGCGGATGCCCTTCCAGCTGCAACCCATCTCTGGGAAACATCCACACACACATTCACACACACTGCGGACAATTTAGCCCTAGCTGTACCTACCTGTACCTCATTTCTTTGGACTGTGGGGGAAACCGGAGCACCCGGAGGAAACCCACGCGAAGGCAGGGAGAACATGCAAACTCCACACAGAAACGCCAACTGAGCCGGTTTGAACCAGCGACCCAGCGACCTTCTTGTTGTGAGGCGACAGCACTACCTACTGCGCCACTGCCTCGCCCAATGACACGTTTGTATTTTAAAAAATAATGATTTTGCAGCTAATAGCCTCATATTAGTCTGATTAAATAGACTCCCTATAAAACAATTGAAAATGATAGATGAAAACAATGCAACACAATAAATGCAAAACATTTGCAATTGGTTTTTTAAAAGTTTATAGATATTTCGTTGTTTATACCATTCTGGCCAGTTCAGTTTAATATGAAGAAATTGTGACTTTTTTCTTTACTAGATTTACCAGAATGTACTTCTCAAAGTAAGTTTATTATATAGCACATTTCATACACAATGGTAATTCAAAGTGCTTTACATAAACTAGAATTAAAGAAACAAGAAAATAAAAATTATTGAAAGAATTTAAAATAATTAACTGATAAAAGCATGAACATGTTTCTTTAAATCCTTACCGGAAACAAAGCATCTAATTCTTGCAATGTTTTGAGACTGCCAACTTATCCAGCATATGTTTTACGCAGCAGATGCCCTTTCAGATGCAACCCATAACTGGGAAACAGCCATAAACTCTTATTCATACACATACACCTCAGCCTATTTGGACAATCTTTGGACTTGTGGGGGAAACCAGAGCACCCAGAGGAAACCAACGCAAACACGGGGAGAACATGAAACTCCACACAGAAATGTGTCACCCTAAATGTATTGTAATGTAATATTTATTTTAAGCTTGTTTAATTGAATATTTATTTTCATAAAATGAAGTCCAGGTAATAAAGCACAAAAAACAAAAAAATAAATAAATAAAAGATAAAAAGGAACAATACATTTTTTTATCTTAAAATAAACGGAAAAGCAGGTTATTTATTTAAATTACAATTTTCGCATCACTGACAACAACAGAGAAAAAAACAAGTATATCCAAAACCAGACGCAAAGAATCAATAGGAAAAAAACAGGGTCAACATATAAAGACAAGATCCTACCAAACAAAAATAACTTAAAAATAAATAAATAAATAAAACTGTCAGAGGAAACTAAGAATGTACAAACTCAAAATCCAAACATAACACCTGGCACATTGCACTGGATTGACAAAATATACAACCGTCACTAAGCCACTATGCTTATCTGATATGAAATATGTATTTCTTCCCTTTAACACAATTGAAAGCTATTTTTAAATCTTTTTTTTTCCAGGATTTACCGCAATAAAATCTTTTAAATCTCTTCCTCTGCCTACCTTTAACAGAATTAAACCATGTTTTCGTCTGTTTTTCATGTTGTTGTTTTCAGAAATCTGTGTCATTATAAATTACTATGAATTTAGAAATAAGCAGGTTACTAGTGAGGTATTATAAGTAAGATGTTATCAGCATGCCATAATCTTACACAAAGGGCCCTTTCACACATTTGGCACATTGAGGTGTGGTGTAAGTGGGGTTTTGCTATTTTCCACTAGACACACTTTCAATTTTCACATCCAGCACCAGCTTATTTAAATAGCAAATGCACTTACACCCATTTGTGTGCCCACGGGCATGCTGGTCTGAGGTGTGTTCAGGCACATTGTTGGCATGCTGCTGTTTTGAGGAAACTGAAAATGATTGTTGCATTGACCAACAAAAACCTGGACTAACGTTAATTGCACATTATTTAAAAAAATAATAATAATAATCAAAGTGTGCATTAGTAATATGTGCTTGTAGGTGGGTGCTTAATATTCAACACAGGTTCATTGTGAAAACGTGCCTCTGTATACATTTCTGGAGAGCGCAAAATATGCAGCCAGAATATGCATTTTATCTTTAAAATAAACACTAAGGGGTCATATGATGCTGCAGATGGCTTCTGTTTCTTTTTGAGCCTGCCAGCTGACCGCTTATCTCAGTGTGGACGGCTTATTCGCTGTTACCAGTTTGCCGGTATATAGGACAGTCGGTCAGTTAGTCAGTTGACAGCAACCTCTGGTGGATTTACACAAGAACAGCAGGCACGAATGGTACTTGCGAGAAAAATTTGAGATCTGAAAAAGCATACACAGTGGCCTCTGGTGGATTTGTGAAAACAAAAACTGCAAATGTCCAGAAATGTATATAGGGGTACGTATCAATAATGAGCCTGGGTTGACAATATTCCTACACTCAACAGAAATGTGCAGCAGCAGACAAACATGCAAAATACTAACAACACAGGCAATACAACGATTAATTATAGAAAATAAAAAGTTTGTGTTTACATAATAGACAGAATGTGTGTGAACTGTGCATGGTACACCTATTAATATGATGTGATACATTCATTCATTCATTTATTTTCTATTCAGCTTAGTCCCTTTATTAATCTGGGGTCGCCACAGTGGAACAAACCCGCTAACTTATCCAGCATATGTTTTACGCAGCGGATGCCCTTTCAGGTGCAACCTATCACTGAGAAACACCCATACACACTCATACACTACAGACAATTTTAGCTTACCCAATTCACCTGTACCGCATATCTTTGGACTTGTGGGGGAAACCGGAGCACCTGGAGAAAACCCACGCGAGCACGGGGAGAACATGCAAACTCCACACAGAAACGCCAACTGACATAGCCGAGGCTCGAACCAGCGACATTCTAGCTGTGAGGTGATCATGCTACCCACTGCGCTACCGCGTGGCCTGATGTGATACAAACAGAAATAAATAAATAAAATGTGTAAAAACCCTGAACCACAAAACTTAGATTGCAGAGCTAGCTTATTTTCGGAGCAATAACTGAAAATACATTGTGTAGGTCAAAATGATCGATTTTCTCTTTTATGCCAAAATGACTGGTAATTAAATAAATGTTCCATGAAGATTTTTATTACATTTCATACTTTAAAATCAGTTTGTCATTAGTTATGTGAAATGCTAAGCACTTTAGGCTAATTTTCTCAGCATTTTTTAAAAACCCTCAGATTCCAAAGTTTCAAATATTTATTTGAAAAATATATTTGTATCCTAATAATGTATTTCTTGAGCTTATTTAGTTGTATAAATCTCAAAATTTCAAAAAATGTTACATGTATAACTTTTTTGGTTTTTGGTCCACTGTCACTTTTTTTTCATTTTATGTATGTTTGTATTTATAATAATATTACAAATATACACAATACAAGACACACGTATAATTACAAGCTTTTGTTTTGGATGTGAGTAACCACACTTAATAGTTTTACTGCACTAATAAAAAAAAAAAATGTTGCACAGGCTTGTCATATATGATCTGCTCACATGCTTTAATCATGCATATGAACAGATGTGAAATAAATAAAGGTATGATTGAAATAGCAAATTAACCATGGTGCATTTGCAACTGCACTTTAAAGGGAATGGGAACATTTGCACATTACACCCAAAGCACCCCATTACTCATTAAGAGAACAGAGACAGCAATTTTGGACGAGATTGTTAAAATAGAATCCCAAACCTCTTCAAAGCAATATGTAAAAAACAACAACAAAACATTTGTTTCTGCTTGTTGCAGAAATATATTGCAGTTACACTTTTATTGTCATGATCGTCTTGAAATTGAAACAAACATATGCACCCACAGAAACTAAAATCAAAAAATATCCTCATGTGTGTTGAACAGCTTGACAATGATATTAGCAATAAGCATGCATTTGTAGTCACAGGTGCAAAATTCTAATAAGAACAAGAAATCAAAGAGAAGCATGAGATATCTGGGGAAATGTAAAATAGTCACATCACTGAACCCATGGCAGAAGCACAACTTTTGATATTTGATAACATACGAAAAACCCGCTATATATTCACTATACAGATGAGTAGGTGTCTTCTTGTGACAAACAAGCAAACAAAAAGAAGAAGCGAAAACTGCATTGTGTGTAATGTGGCGTGTAAAAACCAAGGGCAAGACGTAAAAGCCATCCGATCTAATTGTGAATTCAGTGACAGGCTCTTCTATCATTTCCTACAGATCTTGATAACATGCTATAAATAATCAAATTGTGGCCAGTGATGATTTTAAAACATCTGTTATAACTGCTTTATCTGTCCACAAAATGGAGGACACATCTGATATATGATAACCACAGATATTACAGTTTTACAGTTACCTGAACTGCTTTAAATGCTTGTCTTCTAAAATTTTACTAATCACAATATTTTCAAATACAGTATTTTCATTTTTTATTTTATGTCCATAAATAGTTCATAAATAATTTAAAAACCAAGCCAAAATGAAACATATTAATCTTAACATTGTCAAACATCTTAAATTTGTTCAAAAAAAAAAAAACTATACATCATAAATATATGGAATAATATATACAAAGATATAAGAAGATTCTGAGTTAGATTTGGCCAGTATGTACACAACATAACATAACTTTTTCTTCTTATTATTATTTTATTTTTTTGCAAAACACTATATCCACCTTAGATTATATTCTACTACAGTAAAACCTTTAAGAAAAGCTAGTGAATCAATGTTTTGTTTGATAAACGAGATTAAGTTAGTTATAAACGACTTGTAGCTTGTTACAGAAAGAGTCAAGTCTCTTTTTAACCGCTGCTGAAAACCAAACCTGTGTGATTAGAGTGGGCGTAGCCGCGGTGTCACAGTTCTCTGTTGCACAGAGTGCGCGACACAAGCTCATCTCACCTCGTCATATTTAATGAATTATTTCACTGTAATAATAATATCAATAGCTTATTTATTGGTTGTTGTGAAATAGAAAAAACGTTTATTTTTCACCATAACAACCTGTGCCCTTTATGTTTCCTTATAGTAAATCAACAAAAACAAGAATTAACGTGAGGTTTTAGGGTATAAAAAATAGGTGCAACCGCATAAATAATTCTTCAGATAGGTTACTCAGCTATATGTAAGAAATTATTTTAAAAATAAACTTACAAAGGACACGAGTAGCCTTACAGACAGGTATCTTGTGATGGGGAGGAGCGCAGGAAAAAAGGCGCTCTCTGGCCTTCCTCTTAATTGACAACAGCAAAGACTCGTTCCCTGCTGCATTTGTGTATTGTTGACAGACGTATTTTATTCTGGTCCACTTTTGTAGCGTTTTTGTACATTTTTGTGAAGTTGAAGGCTTCATCTTCTATCGCTAAATCATATATATACCTGTATAAGTGTGTGTATATATATATATATATGTATGTGTGTGTGTGTGTGTGTGTGTGTGTGTGTGTGTGTGTGTGTGTGTGTGTGTGTGTGTGTGTGTGTGTATATATATATATATATATATATATATTTTATTTATTTATTTTTTTAGCTAAATTTTTATTATTGAGACTTTCAATTTTAAAGGGGTCATAAACTGCTTTTTAGATTTATTTTAGGTCTAATCACCTAAAAACTGGTTTAAGTAAAACATGTTTAAAAAGTAAGTGAATTTCAAATGATTTGTAATGCAATACCAGTCAAAGCAATAGAGCACAAATTATAAAAATTTACATATTTATATCTTATATTAAGGTCCAAAATAATTAGAAAGGCATTTTTTTTTTTTTGTTTATTCTTTTGGAAAATCCAGTGTCAAACAGGAGTTCTCATTAACATGCTATATAATGTCATTATAAATAAAGTTAATCTAGTCTTTCCTTATGCTGGGATCAGAAAGAAGGTAATGCAGTGTTTTTCCACAAATTGTACTGCACCTGTTTCCTGTACAGAACTCATGTTTTGGTTTCTGCAAAAACTCTCATTTGCCTCTCGTTATTTATCTACTATGATTTGGTGGTAATGTAAAAATGGGGATCATCCGCAAAGGTGTTTTAAACACATTATAATCCACAAGTAGTTGGATTGGCTTCAGTGTAAGCTGTTGTAAGATTAACAAGCACGTTTTGAGTTCTGAAACTTACAGAATGTTTTATTTTTCAATGACCAAAGATCAAAATATCAGTTCATGTCTATGACATAATGCAGTCAACAGAGATTCAACTTAAGCTGACTGATAAAAATAGGCCCTGTTTATACCTGATATTAAGATGTATTTTGGCTGATAGGATCATAATTGGACAGGGGAGACACTTTGCCATTTTTATCAGGCATTTAACGCTTTCCTTGACTTTGTTTTAAACATGCCAGCTACCACAAGCACTTTTGATGATTTTCACCTAAATATGAAAGCCCTGAGAATATTTTCTGCTAAGGAAGTATAAGTATATATGTGTTCTTATTAATAAAGAATCCTCTACATAAAAAAGCCATTTATTTGACACACTTTATCAACACTTAATAGCCAGTGTTGGGTTAGATACTTTAAAAAGTAATAGATTACCAATTACTGACCACTACTGGAAAATTGTAATCTGATTACATTACAAATTACTTAATGTAAAAAGTAATCATTATTATTTTAAATAATAACTTTAAATTAATTTAAAAGTTACTTTTAAAACATATAAAATATACCTACACATTAAACTGTCCATTAGCTCTTTCAGTAATTTAATATTCACTGAAAAATATTACAATGGGTTGATCACAGCAGCTTGGTATATTCAGAAGACAAAGAGTTCTCTCAAATATTTATATTCTCTCATCATTTACTTGTTTCAATCCTGTTTGTCTTTTTTTTTTTACACAAAGGAAGACATTTAGAAGAAAACTGGATACCTGTAACCATTGACATCCATAGTATGAAAAAAGCATTGCAGTGTTTGGGTGTTCTGTGTTTGTCTGAGGTATTTAGTCTACTGAAATGTGCATATTTCAAAACATGAAGCCGATCAGTCAGTTCTGACTTTTGACAAGTATTGTCATAGAATGCTTTCTATTCAAGTGCTTAAACAAGTTGCTGGTCCAACAACTTTAAAAGTGCATGCTTATTAACTGTCGTTGCAGCAAAAAAAACATGATTTAAAAGAAGCAATTCCTTTTCAAAAACTATATTTGTAACGCAAGTAACATAATTACAATGACTTTAGTAACTGTAATCAAATTACTTAAATTTAAAATGTAATTCTTTACATTACTGCGTTCCTCAAAAATGTAATTAGATTACAGTAACAGGTTACTGTGGAAGGTGTTACACAACACTGTTGATAGCCTTTGTATTTATAGGCTACATTATGCATTGAGTAATAAAAATAAAAATATATTGTTTCATATTACCAAGGTTCCAAATACAGAATCTTTTCTTTAAATTGTATATAAGCCTATACATGTATTTGTCAATTTTTTAACAAATATTTAATAATTTCTAAAATATTTATAGTAAACTTAAAAAAGTGGGGGGCTCAGAGTGCATACAAATACATATGGAAGACAGAAAAAACATTTAAATTGGAAAATTAAACAAAATTATATCATCCAATATTTTGAGTGTTTAAACTGTATAAAACAAAAATGTGCATTTACATAAGTGGTTTCTAGTTTACAGCAACGATAAACGCAATAATAGTACTGTATTGTTTGACAACAAAAATAAGCAGCAACGGACGTCCTAGCTATTCACATTGGAAATAAGCTTTTATGCCTAGATGTTTTAGTGCATAGAGATTTGTAGCGTCTGCCTGAAGAAACATTTTGTGGCCTGGGTGAGAGGGGTCCTGAGTGATGTTACCTGCCCGTTTCCTCATTCTAAAGATTTAAGTCCTGAAGGTCGGGCAGGTGCACACCAATTATCCTCTTAGCTGTCCTAACAGTGTATTGCAGCCTTCTTATTTTTTATGAATTGCATTATGGTACGTTAATCTCTGCCCTGCACTTTGGATGTAGAAAATTTGCCTGCAGAATAACTAAGTGACTTTTATATCATTATATAATTTCAATTTGACAGTGGACACACTAAATACAAACAGTTCTGTCCAAACAGCTTACAAAAGTTGATTTTCATCATTGATACCCTTTAGTTTTATTAGATTTTCCCCCAATTTCTGTTTAATGCAAAGATTTTTTTCAAAACATTTCTCGACCTAATAGTTTATTCTGTAGACAATAAAAAACAATGTTTTTTAAGGGGCTAATAATATTGACCATGAAATATAATTTTAAATGTAAAAGCAGTTTTTCATTCTAGCCGAAGTAAAACAAATAAGTCTTTCTCCGGAATGAAAAAAAAATATTACAGGAAATACTGTAAACAAATGTCTTGCTCTGTTAAACATCATTTGGGAAATATTTGAAGAAAAAAAATCCACTAACTTTGACTGTATATAAAAAATTAAGTACTTACAGAAAAAGTACTGGCTGTTAGCTATGTAACAATGTAATGTAATGCAACAACACAACAATTAAGGATCAAAAATGTATCATGCAAAAAACTTGTGCAACACATCCACAGTTCTGCAGGCTGAAATTGCATAGTATATATGTATCCCATATCCTTGCATACAGTAATTTCATGCAAGAGAAAATGTCAACCCACACCTGATTGACCGACTCTTAAGAAGTGGTCAGTGGGATCCGCTCTGCCTCTTTGCTTTCCAACCGAGTGTCAAGCCCAGGCTGCTCTGTAATACATCAAACGAGGGCCGTGGCGCCTGCCCTCCTCCCCTCTATACGCTCACTGTTAATTAAAGTCTATGTGGAGCAGCAAGCAACAGCGCGATGTGGACTCTTATTCAACTCAAGGGCAGCACTTACACCTGAACTGCTTCGTTGTAAAAAGCTCTCGGTATGTCTGAACCCCAGTTCTCGAACACACTAAAGCCATTCTGTCATATTGGCCCAGCGAGGTCTAACACCTGGTAAAAGCTGTCCATTAGCTTTCTGGCTCAATTTAGCAGCCAGTTTGCTTTGAGCCAATAAATGAGGCATAAATGATTAATTACTCTGGAGCCACACTAAATTGCATCTTCACAAAGCTAATTGGCTGATGGCACCACAAGAATGCTATCTGGCGGTCCAGCAGTTCACAATAAACAGTCTACTTTGCAGTTTAAAGAGCACAATTAATTGGATATTTAAAATAAATAAACACAATAAACGAACAAATAAATAAATAAATCAAAAAAAAAAAAATAATAATAATATATATATATATATATATATATATATATATATATATATATATAAATATATATATATATATATATATATATATATATATATATATATATATATATATATAAATATATATATATATATATATATATATATATATATATACTGTATATATATATATATATATATATATATATATATATATATATATATATATATATATATATACTGTATATATATATATATATATATATATATATATATATATATATATATATATATATATATATATATATATATATATATATATATATATATATATATATATATATATATATATATATATATATATATATATATATATATATATATATAGCTTTGGTTCTGTGAACAACTGATGACATTTCCTATGAATATTGCTTAAAAATCCTTCAACTACAATAGGTAAAAATAACAAAACAAGACATTCCAGATACTTTTAATAACCCGCAACTAACAAAATAAATTTTTAAAAGGCCTCTATATAATCATTTGTTTTTTTAAGTTTCCTTTACAGAATAAGACAAATATCAACATTTTACTCAAACACACCTAAAGCCAGAGCAACTAAAATTTCTTGTATTTCTGTATATTCACATTAATTATAACAGTACTATTACTAATAAGTATTATATAATATTATTAATTAATATTAATTCTCTAAATGGCACTTAAAATGAATAAATTATATATTAATATTTCCATTTTGAAGCTCTTTAAAACAAATTGGGTATAAAATATTATTTAAAAGTACTAATATATATTATAACTATGTAAATATTATATGTATATACACTCACCACCACTTTATTTGGTACACTGCTCCTTAATGCAAATTTGTGATCAGTCAATCACATGGCAGCAACTCAATGCATTTAATCATGTAGACATGATCAAGACAATCTGCTGCAGTTTAAACCAAGCATCAGAATGGGGAAGAAAGGTGACTTAAGTGACTTTGAACATGACATGGTGGTTGGTGCCAGACAAGCTGGTCTAAGTATTTTAGAAACTGCTGATCTACTGGGATTTTCATGCACAACCATCTCTAGGGTTTAGAGAGAATGGTCTGAAAGAGAAAATATCCAGTGAGAGGCAGTTCTGTGGGCACAAATGCCTTGTTGATGCCAGAGTTCAGAGGAGAATGGCCAGACTTGTCTGAGCTGATAGAAAGGCAACAGTACCCCAAATAATCACTCAATACAACTGAAGTATGTAGAAGAGCATCTCTGAATGAACAACAGATCCAACCTTGAGGCGGATGGGCTACAGCAGCAGAAGACCACACCAGGAGCCACTCCGGTCCGCTCAGAACAGGAAACTGAAGCTACAGTTCACACAGGCTCATCAAAATTGGACAGTAGAAAATTGGAAAAAGTTAACTTATCTGATGAGTCTTGATTTTTTTGCTGCAAAATGTGGTTGGTGGGGTCAAATTAGGTATCAACAACATAAAAGCATAAATCCATCCTGCCTTATATCAACAGTTCAGGCTGGTGGTGTAATGGTGTGGGGGATATTTTCTTGGCACTTTGGGCCCATTAGTACCAATTAAGCATTGTGTCAACACCACAGCCTACCTGAGTATTGTTGCTGACCATGTTCATCCCATTATGACCACAGTGTACCCATCTTCTGATGGCAACTTCCAGCAGGATAACGTACCATGTCATAAAGCGTGAATCATCTTAGATTTTTGAAGGAGTTTTGATCATGGCAATGAGTTAACTGTACTCAAATGGCCTCCACAGTTACCCGATCTCAGTCCAATAAAGCACATTTGGGATGTGGTGCAATGGGAGATTTGCATCATGCGTGCGTGATGCTATCATGTAAATATAGACTAAAATCTCTGAAAAATATTTCCAGTACCTTGCTGAATCTATGCCACAAATAATTAAGGCAGTTCTGAAGGTAAAAGGGGGTTTTACCTAATAAAGCTAATAAAGTGGCCAGTGAGTTTACATATTATATGTATGTATGTAAACATTTAAACCATTAAACCGTTTTCCAGAGATGGGTTGCGGCTGGAAGGGCATCCGCTACATAAAAACTTGCTGGAAAAGTTGGCGGTTCATTCTGCTGTGGTGACCCCAGATTAATAAAGGGACTAAGCCAAAAAGAAAATGAATGAATGAATGAATGAATAAACCATTCAATCATAATACACACATTTTAGAAAGACTTTTACATTCTAGGATTGTAAATAGCAACATTTTAAAATGATAGTTCCCCCCAAAAATGAAAAATACTTTTCGCATTTATTGTTCCACATGTATTGTTGTTAGTTTCTTTCTTCTGTTGAACACAAAATGATACTGTATATTGACGATTGCTGGTTGCTGGCAGCCATCAACTTCCAAAGACGGGAGAAAATATTGCGAAAGGCAATGGATAACAGCATTTCAAAATTTCACCTTTTTTTGTGTTCAAGAAGGCTTCTTTTGCCACTGAAGGCTGATTACTGTAAATGATGGGAGGATTTATATTTTTGAGTGAACTATCCATTTAAAATGTATTAATGTATCAATGTATCATATAATTTATATTTTACAAGCTCGCTCATTTCAGTGTATAGAAAGCTTACTTATCTTTGGAAACATGTAAACATTTCCATTCCAATTTTTTAGATGAATACCACCAATTAAATTGTCTCATCAGCATTTGTCATGCCCTCAGAGGCTGCTTCTGTACACTTTTAAATGCAGTTACGAAACACAGCCTGAATCATGTCTTACTCCATTGAACAGTCTCTTGAGAAATTGGAAGATGCACAATTACATTTTTTTTTTATTATTTTGTTGAAAAAAAAAATAATAATAAAAAAATCACACATCATTTTATAAACAGATGTGGTCGTGAATATTACTTGAATGCCAATTCCTATGAAGGTGCATTGGGTTTTAATCCAGAAAGCCTTGTATGAGGATAAGATGTACTAAAAATGGCTTGCATGTCAACACTGACAAATGATAATGCAGGTCTCCTTGAAGTCTACACAATTACTTCAAGCATTCAGATACAGCATCCAGCTAATAAAATAATTAATATTGGTTTAACACAATAAGTTACTGTCATTTTCAGTCCACTCCACTGTTTGGAGGCACTCAGTTGGAAAGAGAATCATTTGCACATCAAAAGATATTGGGTATGATTGTGTATATTTAATTAAAAAAAATTTATTTAAACAGCAATGAATATTCAAGATATCGACCTCAGACTAAATATATGTTATATTGTTTCTTAGGGCACTAACATACACCCAGCACAATAAGGTGCAAGACATGTTTGTGCGATTTGTTGATATTTTCAGACCAATGCAACAGTAATTTTCACGTTTTGCACAATGTTGTTTAAATAGCAAATCCATTTGCACAACTTTGTGGACTCATGGGCTGGTCTAAAAAGGAGGTATGTTAAGGTGCATTGTTGGCGCGTTGCTATTTTGAAGAACAGAAATAGAATGCACCATTGACCATCTAAACGCAGATCTAAAGTCCAGCACTGAGAGCATTAGTTATGCGCCTTTGTGGGTTCAAATGTAGACACATTGTTTAATACGCACAAAATGTACAGCAATACACAAATATCTTACAAAAAAATTTAAATTAAAGGTTAAAAATATGTTACAAAATATATTCATTCATTCATTTTCTTTTCGGCTTAGTCCCTTTATTAATCATGGGTCGCCACAGCGGAATAAACCGCCACCTTATCCAGCATATATTTTATTCTTTGTGCTTAACAAACAAAATTAAATATGTAGGCAAATATGTCTTCAGTGGAGTGCGTACAACTCCGTTTCCTTATCCACCAAAGGGATAAAGAGTTAAAGTAAAGAGGTCGAATGGAGGAGGCTCATTCTTTATCGTCAAGCTGCAGATGGTCTGCTTAACTGTTTTCACACAAGTCAAGCATTCAGTTCGTCCATTCAGTCTTTCTACTTACAAAGTGCGCATGTAAATATGTAATGTAATGTGCGCATGAAATGTGCCATGGCACGACTCAACTGACTCTTAAAGGGAATGTTAGATGAGACTCTGGTTGGTTTAATGCACGTTATACTCAAAACACACTCTTAACACAATAAGAGAATAAGCACAACCCTGTTAGACCATTCACAGCGGCACAGAGTATATTTTTGGGTCCTTAAAATAGCAAAAGTGGATTCAGACAAGCCCTTAATGCTTTTGTACCATGCACTTTAGACTTTGCGCCTAGAGTAAAATAGAGCCTTTAGAGTTCCCAAGAGATCATTTGGGTGTCCAAACTAATTTCACAAGATTAGTAAGGGTGGTACAGAGGTCACTATGGAGGATACTAAAAAAAACTGAAAAACAAAACAAAAAAACTATTGGAATCAATTTTATTTAACAAAGAAAGACAAATTCATAAGGTTTTTTTATTTGTACGTTATCAGATATACTGAAACCTGGAAGGTTTGTTTTCTATTAAATAAGCAATATTTCTGCAAGAATACACTAGGATGAACCTAAATAAAACTTAAAAAAGGAAAGCTATATTCTTCTAAAAAACGATATGTTAAAATGACAACATAAATGTGTATGTTTGCCCATTCAAAGTGTCCTACAAAGCTAACTCAGCTTTTAAGGAAAAAACTAAAAAACTAAATGCCTCTGAAAAGCAGTAAACCTCTAGAAATATGTGCGATGCATCTTAAAACTGTAGTGAACAGAATCGTGGTTAAAATATTATTCATTATCCTTTGATCACTGCCAAAAGAAAATGCAATTAAATGAGTAGTATTGATCTTTTTAGATGATCCTCACCCCTCAACATTAGGCAGAATTGAACAGTTCTGCCTTTAATCTACTAAAACTCTTCATTTGATTGCATCCTATAACTACCTTGTCTAGCCATATATTTATACCTATACATATGTGTGTGGATATACAGATTTTCTGTATTCTGTTGAACACAAAAGAAGTTATTTTGAAGATAGTTCTGTAACCGTTGACTTCCATGGTAGGAAAAATAGATAGTATGGGAAGTAACAGGTCTCCAGCTTTGTTCAAAATATTTTCTTTTGTCTTTTACAGAAGACAGAAAATCATAATGGGCTGAAAAAAAGTGAAAGGTGAATAAATATTACAGAATTGTAATATTTGGGTGAATTATCCCTTTAATCTTTAGAAAAGGCAGAACGGTAGCTTATTACAGGTGCTCCAGTTTCCCCCACAGTCCAAAGACATGTGCTGTAGGTGAATTGAAAAAACTAAATTGGCCGTAGTGTATTAGAGCTTGTCAAGTCGTCAAGTTCCTCTCATCATGACCAAAATATAACAGGTATACCGCAAGTATCAATGCCAGCAAAATACATGCATGTGCAGTGAAAATATATGGTCATGTATCATGCATTTTAGTTTGTATAAAGATTACACAGACTTTTTCTGAAGCGCAATAAAAATGCAAGTGTAAACAAGGAGTTTTTTCAGTCTAAAATGTTGGTAAACTACGATATCACATTTTAAACTTTAGTTCATGTGTAATTTAGCGGTGTGAACATAATATCTCTGAATGTAAAAAGTTCAAAGTTTACATAGACTTTTACATAGTTAGCTTAACAAAACCTACAGCGAATGAAGTTTGGGGACTACAAAAAATATATCCAGGTTAGTGAGATCACAAACGCTTCAGGTTATGCGTATTTACCCTGCGCAGGGGCGTGGCTAGAGGCCAAATGCTGCTATTTCCAAAGAGTGTGTTCTGTTTCTGTATTTGGGATTGCAAAAGACATAAAATAAAGAGAGAAGTGCTTACAATTTAATCTTAATTATGCTCCAAAAAAAAAATAAATAAATAAATTATATATATATATATATATATATATATATATATATATATATATATATATATATATATATATATATATGTATAGCATTTGACAAAGAACAGCTTCCAGAATCTCTCCCAGTTCAGTCTATTGTTAACGGTATGTTGCAACAAGGACGTAAACATGGATGTAAACACAGGGAAATGCTGTTTGGCACTGTTAACAATTTAGCTACAAATTTATATTCATCAGTCAAACCCCTGTAAACAGCCACAATCTTCAGCAGTGATACAGTGTCTCTCTATACGGGTGCTTTCCCTACGTTCTACATTTCAAATACAAACTCATAAGAGATATGTGAACGTTTCATATTACTTACACATGCTTATTCTGAGGATGTAAAAGACACTTGTCTGATTTTATTTTAGAGAGCAGGTGTAAGCTGTGTCCTCTGTGTCATATTCAATCTGATTTAGGCTCAAACTGATACGCCTAAGAGCTACTCTGACAAACAGTATTTACACAGCAGAGGCAACGTGCGTGCTTGTGGAGGTATGACGCTTTTTCTGGTGACATGGAGCCAATCCGTGAATCACAGCACATTATGTCAGCTGACCAATCAGAGGTTTTGAGGGTGGGTTTTTGGAGGAACTAGTAAATATGACAGTCATTTTCATGCTAGCTAAGTAGTGCATAATCAAAGTAAGATATGAAAATACAACTTGATTTTTTTTTTACAAATGAAGCATGCACACACATTGCTTTGCAGCTTAAAAACACAGCCAAGCCTTAAAAATACACTCTGGCTCACCACTTAAAAACAAATAACCTTCTACTGTAAACACAGCGTCATTGTTTGTTCAGCAAACTTCATGCAACAAGCCACAGGGGTGTTTAAAAAGGTTGTTATTTTTGTAATCCCACTGTGTGACACTAGGACATAAAGAGGTGTAAAGTAGTAAGGAATACTGTAACATGGTACAGATGGCTCAGCTCACCAGTGACGTTGTTTCTGTTCTGGGACTCTTGTCTTTGTGTTGCATTGCATTGCTCTTGAGCCTTCATATGCGCAGCCACCAGAGCACACGCAGGATGAATCGTTTCCACCTGTGAATGATGATAAGAAAAAAAAAGTGTGAAATTACAAAATGCAGCACTTATCAAGAAAGCGCATAAACATGCTGAGCCCATTAGAGAAGCTCAGTGAAAGAGCAATTTCACAATTTCAGTCACCTGCCGTTAAGTCAAACAGACAATCAAATCAGGGAGAAAATAAAAACACTTACAAGCATTTCAAATACTATTTGCCAACAGCTTGAACATTCATTTAACTCCATTTGTGTTCCACGGCAGCTAGATAACATGGATTTTATAACAGTTATTTTGCTGTTAACAGTTCCGAAATGAATCCTACATCCACAAAAGGGATCTAAATCTTTATCAGACTGAGACTTGCAAGCATCTCGTCAATAAGCCCCAGCCACACTCCAAAATTAGTCTGCAAAATCTCATTATCTCTGAAGCAGCCATTGAACCCATTTGAGCCTCTTGCCATCATTTTCTACAAATAAATGCATTACGAAGACAACAGAGAGAAAAATAAGGAGACAATGAACATATAGCCAAATGTGTTGGGACGCTGTCTAATCCACAACATAAAAGAAAAAAGTTGCTTTGGTTTTACCTCTTTAGCTGCACAAAAAAGGACCTGTAATGGCCACCCACTTATTCCAGAGAGGAATGAGAGAGAGAGTCAGAGGTGGGTGAATGCTAATGATCCGATTAAGCCCGAGGTTATGATGGAACGAGCTGTGGAAACAAATTCAGAAGTTCCTGAAACAGGCCTACGTATCTCCAAAGGAAAACAGAGCTGGTGAATCATAACAATACCAGAAAAAGGGAGTTGTATTTATTCTAGAGGGAAGCTTCAGGCATCCATGTGTCATATCAGTGATGTGTAAATCAAATCCGTAGAATGACGTGAGCATGGAAATAAAGCTAAACATTCCAAGCAACGTTGAAAATTAGTCAGTGGGTGCTTGACGTGTGTTTATGTCCCTTTCACTTCAAGCAAACAGGTATGCGTGTTTTCAGGCCCCAAGTTGCTGCAGCGAGTGAGTGAATTTGTTTGTGGCTGTTTGTATTTAGAAAACTCTGCGTGTTTGCTCGTCTGTTTGCCTGCGAGTGCTTGTTAGTGCTTGTGTTTTCTCAAAATTCTAAACCAGAACAGATGGTTGCGCTGTTGGTTTTGGTGACCTCTGTCGCCTGCTGGCAGGTGAGATAAGAGAGGAGGGGAAGCGGATGAGTTAGAGAAGTTTTCTCAGGGTGACATACAGTACAGTGCATTTGTACAATAAAAGAAAAGACTCTCTCACAAACATGCCTTGCAGTTCTTTAAAAGAGCCGGATTCTTAAGGATGGAAAACTGCTTTCAAATATATATATACAGCTTTAAATGCACATCTTATGAAAAAGCTAAATAATTACATTTTATTATACAGCTTCTTGGGTTAGTGTGTCATTTTGTTTCTTTAGATATTAGCTTTTATTCAATACCATAGCTGTTTGTGCAAATTATTTGCAAAGCTTCAAATGTCAAACAGAGCTATTGGCTGTAAATAGAAAGAAGCGATTCAAAACATTTGTAAAAATATATATATTTGCTTCAACCAGAGTGACATAAGTGCATCTGGAAAGTATTCATAGTGCTTCACTTTTCCCACATTTTTATGTTACAGCCTTATTCCAAAATTGATTAGATGCATTTATTTCCTCAAAATTCTACACTCAATACCCCATAATGACAATGTGAAATTTTTTGAAACTGCTGCAAATTTATTAAAAATAAAAAAAAACTGAAAAAATGCATGTACATAAGTATTCACAGCCTTTGCTAAATCCTTTGTTGATGCACCTTTGGCAGCAATTAAAGCCTCGAGTCTTTTTGAATATGATGCCACAAGCTTTGCACACCTGTCTTTGGGAATTTTTGCCCATTCCAAGATCTATCAGGTTGGATGGGAAGCGACGATGTACAGCCATTATCAGATCTCTCCAGAGATGTATAATAGGATTTAGGTCTGGGCCCTGGCTGGGCCACTCAAGGATATTCACTGAGTTGTTGTGAAGCCACATCATTGATATTTTGGTGGTGTGCCTCATGTCATTGTCCTGCTGGAAGATGAACCGTCGCCCCAGTCTGAGGTCAAGAGCACTCTGAAGCAGGTTTTCATTCAGGATGTCTCTGTACATTGCTGTATTCATCTTTCCCTCTATTCTGACTAGTCTTCCAGTTCCTGCTGCTGAAAAACATCCCCACCGCATCATGCTGCCACCACCATGCTTCGCTGTAGGGACGGTATTAGCTTGGTGATTAACAGTGTCTGGTTTTCTCCAAACAAAACACCTGGCATTTACTCAAAAGAGTTCAATTTTAGTCTCATCAGAGATGAGAATTTGGTTTCTTATAGTCTGAGAGTCCTTCATATGCTTTTTAGCAAATTCCAAACAGGGAGTGGTTTCCATCTGGTCACTCTACCATACAGGCCTGATTGGTGAATTGTTGCACAGATGACTGTCCTTCTTTAAGGTTCTCCTCTCTCCACAGAAGAATGCTGGAGCTCAGACAGAGAGACTATCGGGTTATTGATCACCTCCCTGACTAAGGTCCTTCTCCCTGATCACTCAGCTTTAATGGCCGGCCAGCTCTAGGAAGAGTTCTGGTGGTTCAAAACATCTTTCCCTTATGCATGATGAAAGCTACTGTGCTTAATGGAACTTTCGGAGAAGAAGACATTTTTCTGTAACCTTCCCTGTCCTTGTGCCTCAAGACAATCCTGTCTCGGAGGTCTGCAGACAATTCCTTTGTCTTCATGCTTGGTTTGTGCTTTGACATGCACTGTCAACCCTGGGACCTTATATAGACAGGTGTATGCCTTTTCGAATCATGTCCAATCACCTGAATTTACCACAGGTGAACTCCAATTAAGCTGAAACATCTCAAGAATGATCACTAGATACAGAATGTACCTGAACTCGATTTAGAGCTTCACGGCAAAGGCTGTGAATACTTATCCACAGGTATTATTAGTTTTTTTTTTTTTTTATAATAAATTTACAACAATTTCAAAAAAAATCTTTTTTTCACATTCCCATTGTGGGGTATTTGTGTGTAGAATGTTGATGAAATAAATGAATTTTATTCATTTTGGAATAAGGCAAACTTGCACCACATTTTTGGGTAAGTAATGGTACCTTTACTTGAGTCTGATTATTCAGTACTCTTTCCTTCGCTGCCAAGTTTAAAATAAACAGCAATTTCGCCCTACTACCTTATCTTCATTTTTGAAAGAATCTTCCACCCCATCTCCTACTTTTCCTCCTTTTAGCAGGGGGAGCTCTTGAAACCTACCTGATCTCGAACTCACTTATATGCTCATTGACCAGGCGCAAGTCTGGGCTCAATGCTCTTTCCTGGGACAGCATGCCAAACCTGCTAATACTGTCAAGCAATATCTAAGTGTGAAAGACATTTAAAGAAAATTTAAATACATTTTTTTTTTAAATCACATTTAGTCACAACATGCCTGAGGTTCAATTAAATTTGATGTAATTTGCACTTAACCGGCACTAAACAAGTTTTGAGAGTAAATGAGTATGCCTGATTTCGTTAATTTTGAGTTCCCCTTCGGGGGGAACTTCAGCACTATAAGTGGATTTGATTGTAAAATCCACGCATTGGGAGGTTCGGTTCAGAAGCTACTCGTCTGAAAGAGTATTGAACGGGCCAATTAAGAATGAATTGGCAGCGCAAGCCTGCGCAGGTGAGCGGCATAAGCAATCAACTGAGTATATAAGCTCACCTGGCGCCAGCAGACGCTATCCTTTTCGCTTCAGAGACTTTCTGATCGAGTCGATGAGGGTTCCTCCTGCTGTGACCAGCGATTCTGAGCGAACGAGAGCATTCTCCCGGTCCAGAGTGTGTACACGCAGTGGCAGACGGTCGAGCTGGGTTTCTCCCTTGCCTGGCGTTCTTTGGGTCCGGTCCTCCAGAGCGGTGCGTATAAAGTTGCAAACTTCACAGAAAGAGCAACACAGTCGTGCAGCACGTCCTTATCAGGACGGCGCTCCGACTGTGCGTTTCTGGATGCGGTGGTTTCCTGTCCTCGGATGATGGGCGCGGGCACTGCGTTGCATGTCTGGGGGTCCAGCATGTTAATGCGCTGCTCGCGGGCAGTTCATGTCGTCATTGCGATGCCATGACTGTTGCGCAAGATCGCGGTTAGCCTTTGCAAAAGGGTGAACCACCCCAGTTGTCCCCTGCTCTGCAGCGGGCACTCGGGCAGATCTGAGGGTTTCAGCGAGAGATAATCCGTCGCCCACGGGCCCGTGGACCTCCCGCTCCTCTAAGCGCTCTATCCAAGCTTCGGGCGGGGGAAGCGATCCGTCTAACAGATGGTAGCCCTTACGCCCGATGACACCGGAGACCAGATGTCCACCGCGGCATCGGAGGGTGGGCTTTCATTGTCCGATGATGATCCAGACCCGCTCGCCCCCTTCGGGCTGGTGAGCGCTGTCACTACGGATCCTGAAACGGACATGTTAGCCGTGCTTTCCCGGGCTGCTTCGGCCGTGGGTTGGAGATGGTTTATCCCCCAGCTCCGCGGCCGGACCGACTAGAGGGGCGTTCCCTTCTTCCCGGAGGTGCACAGTAGGCTCACGCGGTCTTGTAAAGCACTTTTTTCTGCTCGTGCTGCGTGTTCCTCCACCCTAACCACTCTTGACGGTGAAACAGCCAGGGGGTATGTGGCGATTCCTCAGGTTGAGTGCGCGATGGCGGTAAATCCGCGCGGCGCCTCTTCTTGGCGGGGTCCGCCTCATCTCCCATCCAAAGCCTGTAAGTTATCTACCTCCCTCGGAGCTAGAGCTTACATAGCTGCGGGCCAGGCTGCTTCCGCCTTGCATGCGATAGCCACCTACCAGCGCTACCAAGCGCAGGCGCTGGCCGAGCTGCACGAGGGTGGGTCCAACCCAGGCTTACGAGCTTCGCACCGCCGCCGACTTAGCTCTTCGGACTACTGAGTCCGCTGCGTGTGCGTTGGGGAGGACGATGTCCACATTAGTGGTCCAGGAGCGCCACCCCTGGCTGATATGCGCAAAGTCGACAAAGTCCGCTTTCTTGACTTTCCCATATCCCCAGCCAGGTTCGGCGACACTGTCTGTGAATTCACCCAGGAATTCAAGGCGGTGAGAGAGCAGTTGGTGGGTGATGTCTTATCGGCGGTCCGTAGCCCGCTCCGCCCGCCGTGCCATTCATACCTGCTCCTCGCCGAAGGCGCCCGCCTACGAGAGCTGCTCCGCCCCCGCACACGCCTCCGGCGAAGCGAGCGCGTCGGGCACCTCGGAAGCAGGCAGCCCCCCTGCCCAGAACGCCGCTAAGTCCGGCAACGGACCGCGAAGCGCCCCTGGGACAGGCCATCTGGAGAAGAGGGAACTTGCTCTTTCCCCGCTGGAGGGCGGGGCCCCATTTCCAACGGCACTTTTTACTGCCATGAAAACATTATGAAAGGGCACTTTTCACTTCCCCAGATGTGACAGCCCGAAATCTGCCAGTCTGGGACGCTATGCTTTCTAGCTTGCAGATTCGGTGCGTTTCGCCAGTGGCTCACGAGCGCTGGGAGGACGGTCTCCTTTCTCCCACCCCTCGAGCCTCCCCTCCGGAGCTCGGGTTGGAGTGAGAGCAAATATCTCACCTCCAGCTTTTCCGTGGGACCCGCGAGCTTCCCGGATCAGCACACCCACTCCGCGCTGCCCCACTGCTGGTACGTCAGCGATTGTAGCGATGAGTCCATTAGCGAGAGCTCTGCCTGCCTGGTTAGCGCGGGCCAGCTCTTCGCGGTGGCTCATACGCACAATCAGACTCGGCTATGCGATTCAGTCCACGAAACGGCCCCCCAAGTCACGGGTGTGTATTCACCAGGGTCAGCCCCCTGTCCGCCCCTGTCTTGCGAGAGGAGATTGCTGTCCTCCTGGCGAAGGATGCAATCGAGCCGCTCCCTCCAGCCGAGATGGAGAGCGGGTTTTACAGCCCACGCTTCATCGTGCCCAAAAAGAGCGGTGGGTCACGGCCAATCCTAGATCTGCGCGTTTTGAACCGCTGTCTGCACAAGCTGCCGTTCAGAATGCTCACGCAGAAGCGCATCCTCCGGTGCGTTCGTCCTCTGGGTTGGTCTGCAGCATTAGACCTGATGGACGCGTATTTCCATGTCTCCACTCTTCCTCGCCACCGACAGTTTCTGCGATTTGCGTTTGAAGGTCGAGCTTGGCAATACAAAGCCCTCCCCTTCGGGCTCTCTCTGTCTCCGCGGGTCCTCACCAAGCCCGCGGAGGGTGCCTCAGCGCCCCTTCGGCTCGCGGGCATCTGCATACTCAATTTCTTTACGACTGGCTGATTTTGCCCTCTCTCGGAGCAGTTGATTATGCACAGAGACAAAGTGCTCTGGCACTTCCACCTGTGGGGGTTTCAGGTCAACCGAGAAAAGAGCAAACTCGCCCCCGTGCAGAGGATCTCTTCTCTCGGGCTGGAGCTGGACTCGGTCACCATGGCAGCGCGCCTCTCCGGAGAGCGCGCTCAGCTGATGCTGTACTGTCTGAGAGAGCTCGACAGTAAAATAGTGGTCCCACTGAAACTATTTCAGAGGCTCCTGGGGCATATGGCATCCGCAGCCGCTTCATGCCGCTCGGATTATTCTATATGAGACCACTTCAGCACTGGCTTCACGATCGAGTCCCCAGACGCGCATGGCACGCGCGCGCACACCGAGTCTCTGTTACTGCGCTGTGTCGCCGCGCCCTCAGCCCTTGGAGCGACCCCTCGTTCCTACAGGCCTGGGTGTCTCTAGAACAGGCGTCCAGTCTTGTTGTCGTTTCAGCAGACACTTCCAACACGGGCTGGGGGGCTGTGCGTTGCGGGCATGCGGCTGCGGACCTGTGGAAAGGTACCCAGTTGCATTGGCATATCGCCTGGAGCTGTTGGCAGTGTTCCTCGCTCTCCACCGTTTTTTTCCGGTGCTGGAGCGGCAACACGTGCTGGTCAGGACGGACAGTACGGCGGCGGTGGCGTATATCAGCCGTATAGGGGGTATGCGCTCTCGCCGCATGTCTCAGCTCGCCCGCCGTCTGCTCCTCTGGAGTCATCCACGGCTGAAATCGCTGCACGCCATTCATATTCAGGCAAGCTCAACCGTGCAGCCGATGCGCTCTCACGGCAGCCTTGCGTCCTGGAGAATGGAGACTCCACCCCGAGTCTGTTCAGCTGATATGGGCGCGATTCGGGGAAGCCCAGATCGATCTGTTGCTTCCCCCGAGATCGCTCATTGCCAGTTGTTCTTTCCCTGACCGAGTGCTCTCGGCACGGATGCACTGGCTTACAGCTGGCCTCTGGGCACGCGCAAATACGCGTTTCCCCCAGTGAGCCTGCTCGCGCAGTTACTGTGCAAGGTCAGGGAGGACGAGAAACAGGTTGCTGGTTGCGCCCCTCTGGCTCAACCGGACCTGGATGTCAGAGCTCTCCCTCGCGATAGCCCTCCCCTGGCAGTCCCTTCGAGAGAGCACCTACTCTCTCAGGGACAGGGCACCACCTGGCACCCTCGCCGATCTTTGAAGAGATTTTTAGACGCGAGGAAGACTTAGGTAACCTCCGATTGCGGTGGCTAATACCGTCACTCGGGCTAGAGCCCCCTCCCCGAGCGCGCCTATGCCCTGACGTGGAGTCTATTCACTGAATGGTGTGTCTCTCGCTGAGAAGACCCCCGTAATTTGCCAGATCAGCGTTGTGCTTTCTTTACGCCGAGAGAAGTTGGAGAGCAGGCTGTCGCCCTCCACACTCAAGGTTACGTGGCTGCCATCTCCGCTCTCATAACGCGGTGGCTGGCAGCACCGTGGGAACGCATAACCTCATCATCCGGTTCCTCAGGGGCGTTAAGCGAATTAATCCACCCCGCCCCCTCTCATGCCCTCTTAGGATCTCGCCCTCGCTACACAAGCCGCGTCAGATCCCTTCGATCCTCGACTCAGTATCTTTCTGTCCCTGAAGACAGCTCTGCTGGTCGCGTTGATCTCGATTAGAGGGTCGGGGACCCGGAGGCATTTTTCGGTCAGTGACTCGTGCCTGTAATTGGGCTGGCTTCTCTCACGTCCTGAGACCCCGCCCGCGATATGTGCCCAAGGTTCCTACCACTCCGTTTTAATACGAGGTAGTGAGCCTGCAAGCGCTGCCCTCGGAGGAGGCAGACCCAGCCCTTCTTTATTGTCCAGTTCGCGTTTTGCATATTATCCGGACCGCACTCAGAGTTTAGATCATCTGAGCAGCTCTTCGTCTGTTATAGCGGTCGGCAGCAGGGAAGTGCCGTACCGAAATAAGTTCCCACTAGATTGTGGATGCCTTTCTTTCACTATCAGAGCCGAGATGAGCCGCGTCCCCCGAGAGCGCGTGCGCACTCCACTCGGAGCTTCGCTTCCTCTCGAGCGCGCGCACGCGGCGCCCCTCTAACAGACATCTGTAGAGCTGCGGGCTGGGTGACACCCAACACATTTGCAAGGTTTTACAATCTGCGAGTGGAGCCGGTTTCCTCAAGGGTATTAGGTAACCCTTGGTGATTGAGGAAACAATTCGGTAGGGTGTTGAAACACGCTTGCTGCGCCATTTTCCCTAACACGGAGATACGTGCGCCTTTTTATCTGTCAGTAAAGTTCCCCGTCAGGTGAGCCCTGCAGATTCCTCCGTGGCCCCCAGCACTGACTCAGCGGAGGAGTCACTTGCTGGCCCACTACGTTGTAGGTCTGCCCGCTGGTCAGCCCGCGTTTTGGGTAAAGGTGCCTGCTATGCGTGGTCCCCACTAGGCGATCCCATATGCTTATTCAGCCACGGTTAAGTCCCCCCCCCCTGGGCGGACCCGTGTCTTCCCTCCCCGCTAACCACTCTTTTGCTATGCGTACTCCCCCTTTTTAGGGCTAGTCCATATGTAAATTCTGCCATCTATCCCCCCTTGGGTAACGGATGGCCTCCGCAGCGTCCTCCCTATCGGGATTGCACGCTTCCCAACGTACTGTCGTTTTTCCTAGAATTATCTAGATGCTCACGACTTCCCAAAAAATATATATAAATCCGTAAAACTTCTGTTGAAGTAGGATAAATTAGGGCCAGGGACACGTTGGAGGACCACGCCCCCCATGATGTGGGTGCGTCACGCTTGCTTGACTATCTCCTCATCGGGGGTGTTGGTAAGGTGCAGTCATTATGGCGCTTTCAATGGGCTCCCAATGCGTGGATTTTACAATCAAATCCACTTATAGTGCTGAAGTTCCCCCCGAAGGGGAACGTTCGAGGTTACTAAAGTAACCCTTCGTTCCCCGAGGAGGGGAACGGAAGCACTATACTCCGTCGGCATAATGACTGTCCCTTAGCTGTTGAAAGTCTCTTCAGCTTAAAAAGGATAGCGTCTGCTGGCGCCAGGTGAGCTTATATACTCAGTTGATTGCTTATGCCGCTCACCTGCGCAGGCTTGCGCTGCCAATTCATTCTTAATTGGCCCGTTCAATACTCTTTCAGACGAGTAGCTTCTGAACCGAACCTCCCAATGCGTGGATTTTACAATCAAATCCACTTATAGTGCTTCCGTTCCCCTCCTCGGGGAACGAAGGGTTACTTTAGTAACCTCGAACGTTCTTTTGTGTTCTGTGGAAGACAGACAACATGGTTTCTGCCAACATGAGGGTGAGTAAATGATAAACCCTAAAAGTTTATTCTTGGCTAATGATAAACCAAAAGAAAGTTTATCCGCATGCAAGTAAAACAATTACACTGAAATTAGTTTACTGCGGCACCAGAATAACCTTTTTAGCACGTCAAATATATTAAGTAATAATATGTATTTTGAATGATTGTTTTTGTTTTTTGACATTTAGATTCTTTAAGATATAAAATAGCAGAAAATAAATATGTTTGCTAAATAGGGGCAGTGTTGTTTAAGATCATTGATATGCTATAATAGATTTTTTTTTAACTTTGTTTGAATGGGTACGCTAAAATTGACCGCAGTGTATGTGTGTGAACGAGTGTGTATGGATGTTTCTCAGAGATGGGTTGCAGCTGGAAGGGCATCCACTGCGTTAAACATATGCTGGATAAGTTGGCGGTTCATTCCGCTGTGGCGACCTCAAATTAACAAAGGGACTAGGCCAAAAGGAAACTGAATGAATGAATTATTGAATGAACTTTGTTTGAAGTTAAAAGTCTTCACCTTGGTTGTGTTGACATTTTTATTCTTAATTTAATGTCTTAAATATCTTGAGAATGTTGAAAATGTTTCCATTAAGATATAAAAATGATTTTTTTTAGTTTACTGTAAATGTTAGCTTTAAGAAACAATAACAAAGGAAAAAAAAATATTGATTAATCTCTTTTTATGTGGCAAAATCAGTACCGTTTCTCAGAAGCTGTAAATCAATATTTCTCCAGTGTTCGTTCTGTATTCTGAATGCATGGGTCTTAATGTATCCATATGTACCCGAAACAAAAATAGTTTATATATAGGTCTGTGGCTGAAATTAATCAATAACAGAACCAAATGAAAATTACAGCCTGCGACTAAAAACTGAATTGAATCAGAAGATCTGAAAGAACACCCAGCCCTAATAATAAGCCATCTAAGGGCAAAAGATGTAGGTTTCTTGCATTGAAATCACAGTAAATTGGCACAACTGTTTAGTGCAGTCCTGAAAGTGAAAAGAATTTAAAAACGACACACCATTGCAAACTTTCCTAAGCATTTTCCTTTACATCGCATCTGTCAAATAGGTCTTGACTCTGCATTTCCCTGTGTGACCTAGTTTTCCTGTTCTGTTTCCTTCTTTTATTATAGTACTTCATGAGTTTCACCTGTCCGTGATTTTGGTTCTTATCTATCAGTCTGTCTATTTAAGCCCTGGTGTTTCCTCAGTGTTTTGTCTGGTGTTTGTTCTTCGTACGTGGATTACTCAAGTTTTAAAAATATATAAAAAAAATTGATACAATTTGCACTTTGAAATAAAAGTATAAGACTGGGGTGGTTTCTCTTAAGGGGCTCAAAGAGAACATTTATTAATATGGACTTTTTTCGTGGATCGATAGATCAGTCCTTCAAGACACACACAGCGATTTCAGATCAGTTCATTTAGACATTTTAATCTGATTAACTTGTTTGAAGAACCAAATTAGCCAGAGATCAGTTATCAAGATCAAAAGAGTTAGCATCTGTCAAATCATTTTAGATCATTTCAGCGAGGTATGAAGAAATCCTCGAAATCATGATAAATGCAACGATTGGCTGATGGCACAGCTGCGTAATGGCATCATCTGATTAATATTCAATTATCCATGTGGGCAAAATTCTATAAAATTTGCAGTAAATGATTTGTTAAATATGATATGCAATGACTTTACACCTTTATTTTGGGCTGCAGGCTTCACAATTTCATGTGTCGAGAATTTTTAGCAAGTTGTTTAGTTTTACATTTAGAGCGAATTTTCTTTATTATAGTAGTCTAGGCCTATTTTAGTTTCTTAATCGGCATAAAGAATTTACATTAATTTTGCATCAAAAAAGCATTGTGATATCGGAAAAGGTGTCTGCAAATTTTGTGAAGCATCAAATCACCGGCATATTAGCTGTCAAAAAATTTAAATAACTGCATAAATTATTATTCCTTATAAAACCAACCAACCAAACAAACAAACAAACAAAAAAACTGTCAAATAACGTGCATGTCTATTATCTAACAGAAACTGTACTAAAGCTGGATAAATACCTTAAAGTAGTAGGCATTTGTATCTAAAAAGCCCATATTAATAAATGTTCACTTTGATCCCTTTGGGGCGTATTACCCCGTTTTTGTACTTTTATTTCGAAGTGCAGAATGTTTTATTTATTTATATACATATTTTTTATTATTTAAATAAAAATAAATATGATCAATTATTTAATATATATATATATATATATATATATATATATATATATATATATATATGCTATAAACTTTTTTTCAATCTGTAGGTTACAACTGAAATAAAATAAAAAATTAATTATCAGCATTCGGTACATACTTTCAGCATTACCTTTGCTTGAAAAGACTCGACCTAATCCTGTTTATATAAAAATGAGCCTGCTCCTGAACAGGTTTGAGCTACCAGACCAGTTGCTATGGTAACAACTCTCTTATCAGTTTTGAAGAGCGAAGCAATCCTGGATCATGTCAAATCGCCAACAACTAAATCCAGCTAAATGAGTCATCCACATACGAAGAACAGACCCCTTGTATTGATTGTCTTTGTGTTCTATCACAGTCAGCTGTGGCTGACATGTACTTTTTTTTTTGTAATTAAAAGTGTGACTATATTTCCTTCTGTTTATTCTTGTAATTTCTGAAATTCATGGCAGAATCCTCATCATCTTTTTTTTTAAGAAATGTCATTCAGTGTAGTATTTAATTATATAGAGGCACAGTTTAAAAAATAATCATTTCATTACATATTGAAAGACTATTTAACAGTCACATTGGAGCCCTAATATCAACTGCATATTTAAATCTTTATACTTTTGCCAGTAATCTTTAAACCAATAGTTTTTATTAATTTGTCAGCAAGAGGAATTTTATACAATTAACAATATAATAAAATGGGCATGAATACTTACTATCTTCTGTTTATATAAATGTAATATGTACATGTCAGAATAAATGAGTGTCATTTTACATAAGTGTCTTATACCGAATGATGATGGAACATTATTACATAGTATTCCATTTCATTTTCAATACAGTTATTTGAAACGTTAATGTAGGCTCTTGGATTTAAAATGCTTTCTGTGGAAAAATCGCGTTAGTGAATTTAATTTGATAAAGACAAAAAAGGACGTCATTAAAATATTATCACCTATAAAAGACACCAGAATTGGGTGGAGAAAGCGAGCAAGAAAAAAAGCTGAACATTTTACATTTTGAATGCATAATATAACATTTCCTTCAAAGCCTTTGTTCAAGCCAAGTTCAAGGCTCATCTTGGACTAACAAAAAGATGTGTAAAGGAAAAATAACTAATGAAAGAACTCTATATGCCACTCCAGCAGATTTCATTTCAGTCTAACAACTTGCAAAACTGCAGTGCTGAGGAGGGAGACAAACAAACAAAAATGTATCCCACCAGCACTGGTGACACACGTGGGCAATAAAGTGCTTGTTTTCAATTAAACAAACTAGGACTTCTGACTGCACCCGTGTGGCACAAAAGGTCCCCAAAAGGTCAAATCTCCAATCTCACCAAAGCCAATTACAGCACATCTGCTGATAAATGGTGTTCAGGGCCGCTTCCATATGTCTACAAACAAATTTGCACTAATAAAATGCCCCAGAAAATGCAGCATCACTGTAGTAAACCTCCCTTTATGGCTGTATATCTAAATATCTCAGACATTTAAAAGGATCGTTCAGCCAAAAATGAACATTTGCTCATCTTCAAATGGTTACAAATCTTTATGAGATTCTTTATTCTGTTAAACAGTATAAAATTATAGATTTTTAAGAAAGCTGAAAGCCTGTAATTGTTGACTTTGATACAAATATCTATGGTTCCAAGTTTTCTTTAGCAAATATCCTCTTTTGTGTTTAACAAAAGAAACTCAACAGGTTTGGAACAAGTGAAGGTTGATTAAATGATGATAGAATTCTCATGCTTTAGGTGAACTATCCATTTAAGCAAACAGACACCTGTTGTCTTCGATGGCTCTAACCTCTGCACTAAAATGCAAGGGTTACCTAAAATCTGATAATAGGATAAATAAAACAGAAAAACAACTCTCCGATAAGGATCCAGTTATCAGTCAGATAGCATCCAGTCAGTGCCTCTGAGGAAGAGGCTCATGAACACATGGAATCATTAT
Organism: Danio rerio; assembly: GCF_052040795.2. Classification (NCBI taxonomy): domain Eukaryota; kingdom Metazoa; phylum Chordata; class Actinopteri; order Cypriniformes; family Danionidae; genus Danio; species Danio rerio. The sequence goes on along the minus strand of NC_141026.1, from coordinate 35,156,583 downwards.
TATAGGAAATGAACCTCCACTCAGGAAACGAAAGCCATATTATTAGAGGGAGGACCAAACAACAACTACAATTAATTACGACATTGATTTGTGCCCTTCTTTGCAGCCTGTGCTCCTCAAGACACTAGAAGGATGATCAACCCGTGCATCAACTGTTTGGTAAATCTGGTAATAGTTCATTTCTAAAAGGAAACACAATGTTTTGTTTCAGCATTAAAATTGTAATATGCAAATCTGCAATAGCCACATCGCAGGCTCTGCAATGTTGAATTGGGATAGTAATAACTAAAAATCACATTTTAGAACATGATTTGTAAAGTCATCACAAAGTTTAACCAAAACAGAGTGAAATTTTTTTATTTGGATGTGTTTTTAAACCAAGAAATTCTAATGTTTATAAACTTTACAAAGACTTTTTGTAATAATTAACAATTAAAATTGTATTAATTACTTATACAATGAAGACTATACATTCACCGGCCATTTAATTAGGTACACCTTACTTGTACCAGGATGGACCCCCTTTTGACTTCAGAACTGCCTTAATCCTTCGTGGCGATTCAGCAAGGTACTGGAAATAATCCTCAGAGATTTTGATTCAAATTGACATGATAGCATCATGCTGTTGCTGCTGATTTGTTGGCTGCACATCCATGATGAGAACCTCCCGCTCAACCACATCCCAAAAGTGCTCTATTAGATTGAGATCTGGTGTCTGTGTAGGCCATTTGAGTACAGTGAACTCATTGTCATGTTCAAGAAACCAGTCTGAGATGATTCACGCTTTATGATATGGCGCGTTATTCTGCTGGAAGTAGCCATCAGAAGATGGGTAAACTGTGGTCATAAAGGAAATGGACATGTTTAGCAACAATACTCAGGTAGGCTGTGGCGTTGACACAATTTTCACTTGGTACTAATGAGCCCAAACTGTGCTATGAAAATATTCCCACACCATTACACCACCACCACCAGCCTGAACCATTGATGCAAAGCAGGATGGATCCATGCTTTCATGTTGTTGACACCAAATTCTGCCTCTACCATCTGAATGTCGTAGCAGAAACCCAGACTCATCAGACCAGGCAACGTTTTTACAATCTTCGATTGTTCATTTTTGGTGAGCCTGTGTGAATTGTAGCCTCAGTTTCCTGTTCTTAGCTGATAGGAGTGGCACCCAGTGTGGTCTTCTGCTGCAGCCCATCCGCCTTAAGGTTTGATGTGTTGTGCGTTCAGAGATGCTCTTCTGCATACCTCAGTTGTAGCGAGTGGTTATTTGAGATACTGTTGACTTTCTATCAGCTGAAACCAGTCTGACCATTCTCCTCTGACCTCTGGCATCAACAAGGCATTTGCGTCCACAGAACTACCTCTCACTGAATATTTTTTAATTTTTCGTATCATTCTCTGTAAACCCTAGATATGGTTGTGCTTGAAAATCCCAGTAGATCAATAGTTTCTAAAATACTCAGACCAGCCCATCTGGTTCTTTCAACCATGCCATGCTCAAAGTCACTTAAATCACTTTTCTTCCCCATTCTGATGCTCGGTTTGAACTGCAGCAGATCGTCTTGATCATGTCTACATGCCTAAATGCATGAAATTGCTGCCATATGATTGGCTGATTAGAAATTTGCTTTAACGAGCAGTTGGACAAATGAACCTAATAAAGTGGCCAGTAAGTGTAGAGTGTTTTTTTAGGTGTCTAATATTGAATTTCTGTTCTTCAATGCTGTCAAAACACTTCAAAAGTACCTTTTGTTCCTAACAAGTCCTTAAAAGTACATATTAATAAACTAAAAAGTTCAAATGTGTACCTCATAGTACCTTAAAGGTACAAAAATGAATTTTAAAAGGTACAAAGGTGTACCCTAAAGGTAATGTGCAGCTGTAAACTACTAAAGTGTACCTTTTGAAAAGTTAACCCTCCAGGGATAGCTTTTGTACCTTTATTTCTGAGAGCATTTTGTATTCATCTATGCTTACAAAACGTTTATTATGTTTTATACACATTCACTCCCCTACAAAATAATCCCAATCAATGTAAAATGATAAATTGATATAACAGTATATAAAATTGTAGAAAAACTAAATATGGCAATGTCAGTTTTTTCCAATATTGTGGAGCCCTACTGCAATGTTCATGACTTGGGTGTTCATAACAGTGCAAAATGATTGGAGACTTAATTGCTTTCTCCTATTAGTTTTCATTTTTGCTTGGCAATATGGCCTACTACATGCTGAAATACTGATTGAAAGTTCTTTGATAATTTATTTAAAATAGAAATAGATTTACAATGTTTTAAAGTTTGTGCGCATAATCGTGCATGCACATTGACGTTTAGCCTTAAACTGTTTTTGCACGGATACACGTTAATATCCACTGCTGTATGGACATCTATTATGTTAATATACAAAATAAACCTGATTTAAGTCAACAAACCAGGATTGAAGCATTTTTTTATAATTATACTGACACTATGTGTCTCTGGAGATGAATTATGTAGTGATTTTACTGTCATTCATTGTTTCGTTTTCTTTTCACCTTAGTCCTTTTATTAATCAGAGGTCACCACAGCGGAATGAACCGCCAACTTATCCAGCATATGTTTTACGCCCCAGATGCCTATCCAGCTGCAACCCATCATTGAGAAACACCCATATACACTCATTGACACACATACTGCAACTACACACGACACACATGACTACACACTACGGACAGTTTAGCTCACCCAATTCACCTATACCACATGTTTTTGGACTTCTGGGGGAAACTGGAGCACCCGAAAGAAACCCACGAGAACACGGGGAGAACATGCAAACTCCACTCAGAAACGCCAACTGACCCAGCGATTTTTACAATTAAAAAAGAGACTTATTGTCTTTATATCACTTTAATATAACAGTTGACACACTATACCTAGACATAGTTCTGTCCTAACAGCTTACAAAAGTTGATTTTCGTCATAGGTGCCCGTTAACAAAAAATACATTTCAGTAATAATTAAATATCAACAGCAACTGTAATATATCTGGCTTTTCTCACTGTTGATTTTAATGCATTGACTATTATTAATTTATTATTGTTAAATTATTCGTTGTAAAGAGTCCAATTTGAGCATTATAATCCTTTTGGATTTTGATTTGGTTGGAACATTTGCTTACTCTGAACACGTACATACAATAAAACAATACACTCAGTATTTTTTGGTTATCATACCAGAAAAGTAATATGTATTGCAGCTCAGCTCAATTTCATTATAAAAGCTATTAATTGCAACAACAAAAATTATATACCATCATAAGCCTACAAGTGACAATAAGTCACTTAAATAGCATGCTTAATTTTCATGACAGCAACCTAATTTAGCCTCTTGAGTTGAAATGTGTCAGTGATCCTGTACTGGAAATGGTCATCAAAACATCATTAAAAGGAGGCCAGGATCTCAGGTCAGCACGGCTAATCAAATCAACTTCTGTGACAAAGCAGCGCATTAAATATAGCACTGAATCGATCCATAGGGAATGTAGTGGCAATCAAACGGCATGGATTATACTTCAACATCTGCATGTTTAGCTCAGTATTATGCCTTTTAAAAGAAATGCACCAGTTGTATATATCTATTCATTCTCCCTCAAAGACATCTCACCTAAATCTGTAGCCACCGGTATTTTATAGATGTATTTAACTGTGACTGAATATGCCACACGTTGTCTAATTCAGTGGTGTGGTGCATTGACTTTTAAAATAAACATGCAAATCTCTCTCAAAGTGAGACCTGAACCTGAATCTTGAGGCCAATGTTATTACACTTTGATGTCAGGGCCATTATGAAACACTTTTAACTTGTATGACACATCATTGAAACAGCATACACTATACTTTGTCTACATCAATGGTGCAGCATGGTGCCTTCTAAAATAAACATGCAAATACCTCTTAAGGAAATCTCGCCTGAAAGTGGAGGCAATTGTAAGTATTTGCCAATGAATACTTTAGAAAGTAGGCATGTTACTGTAGTCTGAAATGTTATTCCATAACCTAAACTGTTTTTTATAGTTATGCATGAATGATTTATGATCTATTATTAATTATGAATATTTGCACTCACAAAAGGTGACTAAACAGTGAAAAACATGACTTACTTTGAACCTACAAGAGAGGATGATTGAGTCAATGGACATGTTACGCGACTAGCCTAACAAGATCCAACTTCAGCAGCATAATAAAACACTTTTAACATTTGTGATTTCATTTCTGACATTTGGAATGATGTTTTGTCTGTTGTAGAGTACACGACAAAAACTGTCCCTGCTGTCCAGTCAGTGTATGATCAAATTGTAATGACTTTTGATTTCAAAAGAAGAGGTGTCCCCTTTTGGTAGCTGCATCAAAACAAATGTACAAAAGTGAAAGTGTCTATTATAATGTTTCAAATAACCTTTGTGAGAAGAATATGAAAATGTAAAATGTTTCATCAGTCAGCATTCAACATGACATGCATGTGATCCACACACAGTACATACATATGTACATATGTATGTATATATATATATATATATATATATATATATATATATATATATATATATATATATATATATATATATATATATATATATACAACAAAAATCTTTCTTTTAAATTCTTTCTTTTTTTAAAGCTTTACAATATTATATTTGAGCATATACATTAGATTGGTCAGTACTGAAGCCAAATCTGGAGCTTCTCTAACAAAATAAGTAACAATAATGGTCGAAATATTAGTACACCCAAATGTATATGTTATAGAAAAATAATAAATACAAATTTTAAAAAGAGGAGAAAAAAAGAAAAATGTAGTTGAAAATTTGTAGGTTGTAATTGTTTTATTTTTTTATTTTTACAATATTTTGCTTTAATTTAATTGTATTATATTTCAATTTCTAAATATGTTTGTTGACTAAAATATTATTTCATAAAAAATTTATCAGCTTAATAAATCTGTTTTGTTTAAATGCACCAAAATACATTTGCTCTATTCACTGAGAAATGGATAAAAATATACATTTTCAAAATGGGCTGTACTTAATGCTGAGCACTGTATCATCGTGCTACATTTTATTATACGTATATAGTTTAATATCATATGATACTATTACAATAATATATAATAGTATCATATGAATCATATGAATTCAATTCTCTTGCTGAGTGCTGACAAACAGGCAAAACCTAGCAAGAGTTTTCAAGAATATTGGCAAAGAATAGAAAATAATTAAAACACTTTTACTTCAATAATATTATTATTTGTGTAGAAGAATTAAACTGCATTAAATTACTTTTAGTGTGTGTCATTTGTGAATAAAAAACATACTTAAAGTCGTTAATATTGGTTTAGAAAATATATAAATTCGTTTAAAAATTAAAGCGGAAACTGATATACGGAAAATATTAAATAACTATATAACTTTGATTGTTTTGCTGCTTGAAACAACCCTTTTGTATTTAGCTCACACATATAACACACAATAACAACATATTGCAAGATTTCATATAAATATATAAAACAGTATCACGTAGACAACTTACTGCTTTCCAGGTGCTCTTGTGAATTCCCAAGCTTAATAAAACGGTGACCAGTCTCACAGTTGACCAAGTTCTGAAGAAAATCATAATTTAGTCTCCGGTATAATAGGACGGAATGAAGTTTGTTAGTGTCTAACCAAATAACGCGGGAGTCTGTTAGATCTCTGGATGTTTTCCAGAAGTCTCGACGTCTCCAACCATACTGCGCGCAGCCGTTCAGCGCAAATGCTCAGTGCTACATAATGTCTTATGAACCTCGTAAAATCTGTAACTGAATCAAGTGTCTCTTGCTCATAACAGACCGTAAACTACCCGTCGCTGCGAGTTCCGAGCCGCACTGGGAGGAAGAGTGGCGCGCGCGTGGAGAAATGAAGGCACAGCGCGCCTCCCCTTCACGCAGAAGCTCATTAAACTGCCAGTGACTTCACTTATTAAATAGATTTAGATTTCCAGTCATTGAGCTGCATCATCTTTTCAACCGTCTGACGAAAAAACAAACAAAGGGCTTTTACCTGAAAGCCAGTCATAAATGTATCGAGGGAAAAGGACATCACGTGCAGACCACCTTTCAGGTCAGTTTTAATTAGTACTACAGGTGTCAGGTGACCAAGAATTCATGAAATTAATCTTTAAAATTGAATCTCTTGCGTTTTGTTGGTGATAATGTTGGTTGTATTAATTCAAACAGCTTCAACGTGTGGGAAAAGGAATATTTCAAATGTGACCCTCACTTATTTTCAAATAATTTAAAGTATTTTATTGACAAATAAACACAATAAGAAGGTTGCTCCTTCGAGCCCCAGCTGGGTCAGTTGGCATTTCTGTGTGGAGTTTGCATGTTCTCCTCATGTTTGCGTGGGTTTCCTCTGGATGCTCCAGTTTCCCCCACAAGTCCAAAGACATGTACTATAGGTGAGTTGGGTAAGCTAAATTGTTGCAATGTATGTGTGTATGTACTGGTCCTCCAAGTTGGGGGTTGAGCGTTGGGTTAATGGTCCACCTCGTAAAAATTGCATATTACGAAACACCAACGTAGTGCGGCTAAATATCAACTTCAATATAAATGACTCTGGGAGTAAGTAAGTAAGTATAGGCTGCGAAATATCTCAAATTATTTAGTGTATTGGGCGGTTAGCAATGTCACCTCACAGCAAGAAGGTCGTTGGTTTGAGTCCTGGCTCGGTGAGTTGGCATTTCTGCGTGGAGTTTGCATGTTTGTGTGGGTTTCTTGTTTCTCCGGTATCCCCCACAGTCCAAACACAAGTAAATTGAATAAACTAAATTGGCTGTAGTGTATGTGTGTGAATAAGTGTGTATGGATGTTTTCCTATACTGGGTTGCAGCTGGAAGAACATCCGCTGTGTAAAACTTATGCTGGAAAAGTTTGCGGTTCATTCCACTGTGTCGATTCCTGGTGAATAAAGGCACTAAGCCGAAGGAAAATGAATGAATGAATTTAATGACAAATAATAGTTCATCAGGCAATCAGAATCAAGCATTCAACAGCCCTGTATTCCTTAATCTTTGGGATGAGTAAGCAATAACTGACAATGGCCCATTGTAAAATAATGTGACTGTACTATGGTTTCATACCTAAAGACATTGTTCAGATGTTATATTTCAAGACACTTCTCAAGTTTTCAGGTTCAGTTTCTTATTCACCTCACAAAAACGCTTCAGTTTTTTTTCAGTTTTGATTTAATTGAAATATTATGATATGGAAGTCTACTGGAAGTTCTGGAACTTCTCGTTTCAAACCAAAAAAAGATTTAGTAAACATCCAAAATAATGCAGTCTGCTGTATGTGTATAGCCTTTTTATAATGGTATTGGTTGGGAACTCTTGAGGAACTTATAAAATGTGTAAAGGAAGAAAACAGCACACGCAATTCTTTCATCACACACAAATGAAGATCTGCTGCAAGAAGGCACGTTTCTGACATTTATGTGGTACTTTAATGGGCAACATAATGATTGTGAGAAAGAAAAATAGATATACTAGAGGATTCTGTTCATTTTACGGTCACGTCTTGTGACATAATGTGCTTGTTTAGTTTAGATGTTTTGATCCATGTTACATTCTTATGCTGAGCACACAGCAGAAGATAATCCAGCTAATTTTAAGTCGATTTCTCTATGTTGTGGCAGTTTGACAGCAACAACTTTTATTCCCTTTCACACTTATGATATTTCTATTATAAACAAATAAAGGATATTATTTTCCTGCAGTTCTTTGTACAATAACAAATAAATAACACAAAACTATTTGATGACTGTAATTTGTGATCAAATACGTTTATCTCACCTGTCTGTCTCCATTTGGATAACTTTTTTGGCATGGTCAGTTTGCTTGGTAACACGCTTTTTAATGTGTTGTACTTGTGATGCAGAGCTCTTGGGCTTGAGTCCGGTAAAGCACGACCCCTCACAAGATGAAAAAGCAATGTAAAATCAAGGTAAAACTATGTGGTTATAATTCAATTTTTTTCTTCAACGCTATTGGTTGGGTTTAGGGAAGGGTTTAGGTCAGTGGTTCTATGGGTGATCCATACAACATGCCCCCTCTTTTCATGGGCATGTACAAGAAGGACGTCTGAAACATTAAAAATAGTACTCTAACATATTTCAGATTCGCAACAATGTAGACAGCGCCTTCTAGTGGATTTTTTTTCTGAAACATACAACAAAATCAACTCTCATTCTGAAAACAAGGCTCATTCTGAATACATATCTCTATATAAATTTCTGGAGAGCGTCAAATATGTCCCAGGAGGGTTTTTTGTTTTGTTTTTGTTTTCGTGAATCCACCAGAGGCCACTGTGTGTGCTTTTTGAGATCTTAATTATTTTCTTGCTAATGCCATTTGCGCCTACTCTTTTTATGTAAATCCAGCAGAGGCCACTGTAGAATAACTGACTGACTGACTAATCGACTGACCCACCCTTCTTCTTTCCAACCAATAGTGTTTTCAAAAGCACTGGTTAACCCGCCCACCCACTCACATATTTTTGTCATGATGCCAGATGGTCAGTATCAATTAATATAATTTTTGCTTTCTATTTTTGAGAAACTTTCTATATATGTATATATCTATAGATATTTATAATTAAATCAGCCTAAAACACTTAGTTATATACAGCAATATCATACTTTTGTTATTTCTATAAAGCTATTTTAGATTATTATGGGATCTCCTTTAAGCAGTGTACTTTCACAAGTAGCTGCTCTAAGAAATGCACAAACAAAACAAAAGTTTTTAATGATTCATGAACACTCATAGCTCTTAAGAAATCTTAACAGCAACATGTGGCACAACACACCATGAACGACAGATAACCAGCCAAAACAAAGCCAACAAGGAAAGTATACTAGAAGGATGATTGACAGTAAAAGAACACAGGGTTAATTAAATGAGTAGTCGTAGTAACAAATTAGTGGAGGGAAACAGAACAAAAGAAACTAGGTCGAATTGAATGAGACAGGATAAAAATAACAAAAGTTCATCATTGTGACATAGCATAAAGAAAATAGTAAGACATTTATTTGACTTGAATTTCTGACTTTATATTTTTAGCATGAATAGTTAACATTCCCCACTTTGCTAAGGTGACATGATGGCATAGTGAGTAGCACGATTGTCTCACAGCAAGAAGGTTGCTGGTTCGAGCCTCGGCTGGGTCTGTTGGCATTTCTGTGTGTGGTTTGCATGCTCTCATCGTGTTCGTGTTAAAGTCTTACCTAAAAATAAATAAATTTAGAAAGTTGGAGACTTCCTGCACTCAATTAAGTAAAGGCATGGCTTTAATTATGTGGAGGAGAAAGTTAGGCTTTTAGACTCCATTGTTAAAGTTTGAAACTAGATGGTTAAATTAATAATACAAACTGATTTATTTTCTTAATGCAACACTATAGATAGAGTTTTTAAAAAAGCATTAAGCGGATAACATGTTGGCTAATATTTAGTGCAGCACAACACTAGATGTTTGTAAAGCAGAGTACAAGCAGAGTACATTTGGCGGTCAGGAAGAAGAAATGTTTTGCTGTGAGACCTGTATGAATCCTAAAAAGAAATCTATTCTGTTCATGGATCTGTTATTACAGTGCAGACACCAGGCATCAGATGTACCGCAGAACCAAAGCTTATATAAAAAAAAACACTGCCTCTTTGTATATCTGCTGAATTTTAGAAAACTGCCCACTGACATTCCCCGGGTCAAAAGATCGAAAGCTTTTTGTGCATTCAAGCTTTTGCACTGCAGGGTCTGGATCAAGCTCAAATTCATGACTGAGCCAATGAGAGCACACTTCTGTTACAAAAGCTGTGGTGATGTGTAACGTGAGGTGAAACAAGAAAGATGAAAGAGTCCTTCACCTCATCTCAGTAATTGGTCAGTTAATTATATAATATCACATTGTCATAAATCATGCATGCCTCTCACAGATTTATTCCTAATGATGGTCCCTATTGTTTTTATATTTCATCAGCACCCAAATGATACTTCTTTTCAGTTAGTTCTATTCAGTGTCCTCAATTGAGCCTTCAATTGAATGATCTGAGCTATTGTCTGTTTAATTAGCCGCCGTGCTTATTTAGAAGTAAATTTACGGTCACAATTGAACATCTGTGTTGCTTGGGTTGTCCCTAAGGAAAATAACAATTTGCATATGCATTTGATGTTTCTTTTTCCCCAGTTAAAGAAAATGTTTTCTTAGCTGAACGGCAGACCCCTTATTGCTTTGCAGCTGCCTTGTCATGCTGAGGGAAAGAAATGGAAATAGAATTGGTTTTAAGGACAGATTGTCATAAACATTCATTTCCATGACAGCTGTCCTGAAAAGAAACCTGATTTAAACATACTGACCAATAAGACTGGGTGGTAAACAATTCTGTTCTGTGCCTTCTGATACATTTTACAATTCTGCAACTGATGGACAGATCCAATTTTAAGATTTTTTAATGAAAAAATGAAAGCATAATAATACTTGTCTGCTTTTCTCTTACTGCTCGCTAAATTGCAACAAGAGAAACACTCTTTCTCATTCATCAAATGATTCCACAAAAGCTCAAAACAGTATTCTGACTGATTTTTAAAAATGCAGAGCAGTAAAGAAACTTGCTTTTATTTTTTTTGGATCTTAGATTTGTTCTAATGTATTATACACTACTACAGACAAAGAAAAGAGACTTTTGGATCAACAGCCTTTTAATTTATACATTTTGACATTTACATTAAAAATTAAGAAAGCCTTTTTGTTCAGAAATAATTTTGACAATTCTTTAGAAAGTAGCAGAATGACGGCAATTGTCTTTTCCCTTTAAAATGTACTTATAATCTTTAACAACAAGAACGCACTTTTTAAGCCATTCCATTAATGTGTTTCTTCATTCTTTTTGGAACTAATTGTGCAATGTAGAAACAATTTAAGAGTAAAAGTTGTTCATTTAACTTTTTTCATGATGATTGGCTTTTTCCAACATTCTTTAGAGTTTCAAGATTGGGTTCAAAGAAAGTTCACCATTATATATATATATATATATATATATACTGTATATTATGGATGGGCATGGATAATTTTTTTTTTATTCTAGATTAAGATGTTCAACTGTTTATTCAGTTAAACATGATTTTTGAGCTGTAGGCCTACATAAGTTCAAAACAGTGATTTTTGATGACCTTAATCTGATTAAAGTCACAACTGAATTAAACAGAAATTGAATTAGGACGTAGAGTACTTATTGAAGTAAACAACGAAATTAAACTACCATCATGTAGGACTTTTCGCCATATTTTCCGACAAGGTCCACACACGCATCTGTCAGTAAAGGACCGCACACACACACAAACACACACACACACACACATTTGCATCTTTGCATTTGAAGTGCGTTATTGAATTTCATAACACTCTCACCAGTCCTTACTCCTTATTTGTGTCTAATACCCAAGTTTGTTATGGCGGCATGAATGAAATGTTCGTGAATTAAAGTGAAACTGCTGAACTACAGTTAAAGTCAGGCATCCTGCTGATTTGATTCAGAAGCGCACTTTTTTTGTCAGATGGCTCACCGGTCAGGTATACATCCATGCTAAAATATCAAGGAGAAAGTCACCATAGCTTGCAGAGAATAGTCCCAGCTCGGAAACCAACTTTAAGAATAGATTAACAGTGATATTTTTTATTGTGTGATAAGAATCTTACGTTAACGCAGCACATTAATGCCAATAATCAATCAATCAATCAATCAATCAGTAAAGTGAGAGGTATTTGTTGCTTGTGCCAATGTTTGGTTTTGTTCCAGAAACTGTATAAACAGATCCCAAATTTTATGGTTCTCCTTTAGTTTTCCCTTTATACTGTCGGTAGTTCTTTCCAGTACAATGCAATGTGTCAAACTTTTTGACCAGTAGTCAGTGTATGGACTTTCTATATTCTTCCAACAGAGTGCTATCAAATGTATACCTATAACAAGACACATCAATCATTTTAGTTTGATAACATGGTAATGACGAACTTACAGGAAATAAACCCAAAACAGATATTTCAGGGGTAAATAAAATTGATTTTGAAATGATTGAGAAAATAAGTTCACCATTCTTAAGTGAATTATTCCTTTAAATAACAAAACATAATACACTAAAGTTGAACAAAGGTAACATTTAATTAACATAAATTACATTCAAAAAGAGTGAATTCCACTTGCTTTAATTATAGTCTAGCAGTCTATAATTCATTATAAATATACAGTATTTCTTTTCTTTTTTTGGATCCTTTTCTTAATCTGGAGCCAAACTACAGTTTAAGCTGTACAGTATATGCTTTAATTATATTGCTGGATAGATAGACACTAAAATGGTTTACATGAAGGGCAAGTTCAGCCTAAGTTCACCCTCTGGCTAGATGTAGTTGCTTTTTTCTTCAGAAGAAGATCACAGATTATTAGCTAAACTAGTTTTTTAGTTTTCTTAAAATGTGAAGTTCTCAAGTAAAAAAAAAAAGACAAAACAAAATCAGTACATTACCTGTTGATACAATAAAGGCTTAGAAGCTGAAATGATTGGTCTGTTCAGTTTATTTATTGATTATCTTTAATCAGCAGCCTCTGTAAACAGCTCTGAGCCCTTTAATGACAGTGCAAAATAACACTTGACCTGATGATGTTTGTTTACAATGTACAGGACATGTATATTGTTTGACAAAATTATACTTGTGCTTATTATTAATGTTATGAACCTATATGAAAAATAAGATTATGCTTGCATTCTTAATGGGGCAGAAAACAGTGGGATCATTATCTGCTTCATTTCATAAGACCTTAATCTATCCTCGGGAGCCACACATATTACTTTTTTCTTGCCATTTTGACTGTCAAATTGCAGTTATATCATCAGCATTTTCTGAATCATTTAAGACTAGAGTTACAGCTAAAAATCCTCTTTATCGTTGTATTAGAAAATAGTATTTCAGTATTTTTCTAGTATTAGTATTTATTTTCTACATCTTGCCAGAGAGAAAATTACCAGCACATTTTTTTATTACTGTGTGGGTTAAAATAAAATTTATGTTATTAATCATTACCATTTTTTTTACCTTCATTCATCTTTAGAACAGAAATGATGATATTTTGGAAGAAGAGAGTTCTTTCATTACAGACGAAAATGGTCCTGAAACATCTAGAAAAGTAACCTAATTTTTTTTTAGAACATTCCATGACATTTCAGTGGTTCAACTTTATTTGTACAAAGCTTCAAGAACATGATTATGCTGAACTTTTGTGTGAATTAACTCTTTAGAATCAGAACCAGAAAGAACCATATTATGGATTTATTACATTACCAAAAAAAATATTTATTACAAAATAAAATTCATACACAATTTAACTTTAATTCTATGAAGCTTAAAGAACAAGATTGTGCTGAACATTTGAGTGAATTAACTCTTTAGAATCACAAAGAACCATATTATGGAGCCAGATTAGTCTTACAAATAATATACATGTATTTACAAAATAAAATTCACACACTATTCAACTTTAATCTATGAAGCTTCAAGAACATGATTGTGCTGAACTTTTGTGTGAATTAACTCTTTGGAATCAGAAAGAACCATATTATGTGGTCAGATCAGTCTCAAAAATAATATATTTAAGAAATAAAATTCATACACAATTCAACTTTAATTGTCTGAAGCTTCAAGAACATGATTGTGCTGAATTTTTGAGTGAATGAACTCTTTAGAATCAGAAAGAACCTTACTATGGAGTTAGATCAGTTTCAAAAATGAATATATTTAAAAAATAATATCCATACACAATTTAACTTTAATTGTATGAAGCTTTAAGAACATGATTGTGCTGAACGTTTGTGAAAAACTCTCCAGAATCAGAAAGAACCATATTATAGTCAGATCAGTCTCAAAAATAATATATTTACAAAATAAAATTCATACACCATTCACATTTATAAAATTTAAATCGTAAATGCAATTTACGCAATTTAATACACAAATCTAA